>NC_056733.1:1225812777-1225865277 GCF_019279795.1 Protopterus annectens
AGAACACCTAGGTGACATGTATGAAGGCTAGCTGGCTGTGTCAAGGGTATGTATGCATGGTCACACTGTCTGCCACAATTCTCCCTCACACACTGTTGCATGTAAACATACCTGCTAAACATGCACATATACAGCTGTACCTTGGCTATGAAAAGGTCATTGTGTTTCCACTCCACCATACTCATCATTGTTACTGTCAGCAGGCCCACAGCCTGGAGACACACAAATACCTGGAACACAGAATACAGTACGTGACACTACAGTCAGTCAGCAGTACTAACAGCAATAATGCATCATGGTTAAATTGATACATGCACCTCAATGTGTATCCATAATTATTGCCAGCCAGCAGACAGCACCTTACAGAGCATTACATTACTACACTGTACTATATTCACCATATGCATCAGACCCATATAAGCATGTCTCTGCATCGATGATATGGATAACAAGGATGTGGCACAAGTATCATCACATGCACAGGGTGTGGCGTGGGATTGGCAGAGGCCTAGGCTAGGCCATATGGTTGACATTGTGTGTGTGTGTGTGTGTGTGTGTGTGTGTGTGTGTGTGTGTGTGTGTGTGTGTGTGTGTGTGTGTGTGTGTGTGTGTGTGTGTGCGTGTGTGTGTGTGTGTGTGTGTGTGTGTGTGTGTGTGTGTGTGTCTAAAGATGTGGTGTTCAACTGGGCAGTGCAGAGCAGCTGTGCATGTCTGGTGGTGACCAACCTGTGAGAGAGATGTGTGAGTATTTGTATGCACACAATCAAGCCATGTGGATGCCCGACACAGGGCTATGTTGGACAGCCATGGATCATATGTGGCAGGATGTACGGTTTACCATCTCCCACCAAAGGATGCAGGAACTGGTTCTCCCAGGAATCTCACTGGCACCACCCTCCCAAGGACAGATCCAGTACTACTCCATGATGATGACTGCTGTCTGCTGGATCCGCATCCCTGACAGGACTGGCCAGGACCACGTGCCTATGGCCTGCTCCAGTGTGGTGTGGGAGGCACCCTCCCTTTTGTAGTGCTGGTGATACTGCCACTACAGGACTGTGAATGTGCATGGCCACGTGGCCTCTCAGATGATCATGTTGCTGACGTATATCCACCTGGTTCATGCCCCACTCCCACCACATGCTCAAGCACAGACATTGCACGGTTGAGCATTGATAATGTCTCACCCCACTGTCTATCCATGACATCGGCAAAATGACATATGTCATCAGAAATGCTGTGGAGGTCATCACGCATGACCCTGAGCATCTGTCTGGTGTTGCAGTCAGTATGCACCTGTGCCTCCATGAGGGACCGTAACATGCATCTGTTGACACCTGCTGTGACACTCATGACAGGGCTTGATAGGCAGTAGTTCTCCGTCGAGCACCCCTGTCCATCTGCCTGTGTGTGACCTTGCCTGCTCTCTGGCTATGGCTAGTGTCTACACTCACACTTGCCATAGTCACCGCACTAGCCTGTTCTGTGCCACATCCCTCCAACTGTCCATCACCTGTGCCTGCTGGGGACTAGGTATGTCTGGACATACTGACTGTGTGGGGGGACATTGTGGGTGAAAGTGGGATACCAACCAATGGCATAGATGCAGCCCCATGACAACCCAACTTTTGCCTCACTATGACAACCATCATCATGAGAAAGACTCATCCGCTAAGACACTGACATCAGGTTGTGAGGATGGCAGACACCAACCCCCATGTTCACCTGTGTGGGGAAGACAACATATGTAAACACACACACACGCACACATACGCACACACACACACACACACACACACACACACACACACACACACACACACACACACACACACACACACACACTCCTTGTAAATTCTGGCACATCTTTGACACCTATGGGCCCTTCAGGCCAGACTTTATGGTAGTTCTGACTGCCACAATCCATCTCTTTAACAGCTAGTGTAAGGCCCTCAACAAATGCTGATAAATCCTACTGTGTGATGGGTCTGTTAGCAGAATGGTAAGTGTGACCAAGACCAACTCTATCACTGCAGTACCTACACAGTTCAGACTCACAGGGATTCATTTCAGACAACATTGCAGGACAGTCTGCAATACTTACAGGAAACATGTAAAGTACTAGGTGCATAGGGTCATAAGATGATACCAGGCTATTGGCCCAGATGTCCTCATAAGCCTAGCCCAGACATTCACCCATGTCCCTTCAAAGCCAGCACCTGTTTCCTCTGGCCAGCTGGGACACACGCAGGATCCCAGGGGTGTCTTTCCCATTTCCCATGCAGTCGTACAGCTTCTTCTTCAAGAGAGCTATACAGGTACTCTGCTAGACATGGGGAGGGAGTATATTTTACAGACAGTGTATTGTGTGGGACACTACACTATCCCACCACCAAGTACTATACATGTCACAGACCAGGTGAGGGCCTTGCATGCATGTTATGTGAGTGGGGTTTGTCTTATGTACATGCAGGAACACCATCAAGGCTGGTTTGGAAATGGCCTTGTATGTCAGACACAGGTCACCTATGATCAGTCTGTATGAGACTGAGAACAGGGTTAGGGCTTTCAGTGTATTGGTATAGGATAAGTGTTGCAGACCCTGGATTTGCCTGGTCAGGAACCTCTGTGGTCTCTGGAACTGCTGCATTTGCTTGGCAAAGTACATGCCAAAGGAGCCATTGTACTTGGTAATGTGTCTGATAAGGGTGGAGTACAGGGATGTTGTGGCCTCCTGGTTCCTGGATGACATACCCGTATTTGTGATGTGCGCCATGTAGACAGCTTTCCATACAATGGTGCCCACATGGTGGGAAACTGTTAGGTTGCTACCAACCTTGGTGCCCATGTCACCTCACACCTTACAGCATGCTCAGTACATTGTTATTACTGTCATAATTAGTGTGGATGACATCTACCACAACTGGGAAAATGATGCATCTCCTGGCATTCAGCTTGAGGCAATGCTTCTGGCACCAGTCATTAAGTTGGGTAAGCGCCTCTTGGAGGATGCTCACATCAGTAGGGGAATGTACGACAGTTGCCAGCTTGCAATCATCTGTAAACCTGGTCAGCCACAGACAACTGGTTTTGTCTTGCACTTCAGAAATGTATATCTCAAACAGTAGAGGCCCCCAGACCTTGGGGTACACTGCTCTGTAAGACTCTAATATCAGAGGTGGCTTCCACTACTTTGACTGAGTGGGTACTATCATTGAGTCAGTTAGCTACCTATCTGGTAACATACAGGTTGATGCCTGGCTATGCGGGCTTATGTATCATGGCTACCTGGGGAATATTGTGAGAGATATGGGCTAGGTGAAGGTAGGCAGTGTGCACCATCTTCCCCTCATCCTTGTGTTTGTTGACCACTTCAAAGAAGTTGGCCAGGTTTAACAGGCTTGATCTCTCTTTGACAATACCACACTGTGTGGGCTCAAGCATTTTGAGGTTGTCGATGTCCCTGTTTATAAGGTCCTTGATATTGCCTTCCATGCCCTTGCAGATCAGGCTAGTTAGGCTATGTGCATATGATTTCAGTGGATTGCTCCGCCTTTGTGTATAGGGATGTAAGTGGCTGTCCTCTGTGCAGATGGGATGACACTGGTGCTCAGGATTTGGTTGACTACACTGTGTAATGGAGTTGAGAGCTCATGCCTGAGTTCATGTAGGATGCAACCAAGGATGGTATCAGACCTATGGAGACTTCTGTGTGTTGCCTTTGAGAGGGCATTATGGACCTGCTTCCTGATGATGAGGGGAGGGGGGACAGGTGCTGTGCATGTCCATGTGTACTGATGGGGTGACAGGGGGGTGATGTTTACACTTAACCTGTCTGCAGAAGGTTGGCTATATCTATGCCGTATGTGGTGTTATTGACCACCACTACAGAGCAGATTTGGGTGTTGTTTCTGGGATTGCAGACATATGTGTGGAAGGCCTAGTGATTGGCATTGATGGATCTGTCCAATTTGCATTCAAAGTTAGCCTTAGGGTAATTCACCTGTGACCTTATTTGCTTGTTCAGACCAAAGTGACATTGCTTCCAGTTAGGCACCTGTTCCTTCTTGGCCCTGTACAGTAATTATTTCCACCTATTATGGTATTTGTGTATTGCTGCTGTCCACCACAGAGGTTTATCCTACTTTGAGGGAGATGATTTTGTCCCATCAGGTATTGCTGAGTCCATGCAGCTATGTAGGTGCTCAACTAGTATTGTGGTGTAGGTTTGAATACTACTGCTAGTTCCAACAGATGAGACAGTGTCTGTAAAGCTACTTATTCCTGCTCTGAGGAGATTTATAGTCAGTTTTGGAAAGTGTTTTTTTGTTTGACTCTGACAAGGGTGGTGCAGGGGAGATGGGACCTCAACAGTGATGGCTATGTGGTCAGATCTTACCATGGAGGATAACAATGTAGGAGTGCTACAGGGGCTACTCATGTTGGTTAGAACCAGGTACAGGATATTTCAATCTGTTGTAGGAGTGCTGACCAGCTGATCCAATGCACTGACATTGACAAGGCCGAGGAATCTCTGTGCATTCCTGTCCAGGTAGAATAGGTCATGCACACTATGGTTGGGTAGTTAAAGTCACCCAGGAGCAGGGTAGACTGTTGAATCTTGACAGATTCAAGCAAGTCCAGATAGGTGTAGTGGGTGTCCAGAGTCATGGTTGGAGGTATGTAGCTAGCTATGATTTGAGTAGGTGTTTTGTCAACAGTTAACTGCACTTGGGATGTTTCCCATGCATCATACTGTTTGGTCAGCCTGGAGGTGTTTATGTGTATGATAATGTTTAAAACTCCACCTCTTGTGACTTTGCAGCCCTCCATTTGGGGTCTAAATATATGGTGGGATGAGTAACCTGGCAAGGTTAGTGTGCTCTCCACAGCTGCAGACCAGGTGTCAGTGACTGCACAAATGCCAGCATCTTCCAGGACAAGTTTTGCTTGCAATGACATTAATTTCATGCTAAGACTCCTAGCTCCTGTTAGAGGAAGACATCTGGACAAAGGCACACAACAATGGTGGGAAAAGGCCAGAAAATAGCGACATTATAAATCTAGCTGTAACACACTTAGTTGCTAGCAAAGACGGTTTCAGATTCACAGGAATACTCCACAGGATATGATATCTGACGTTCAAATGTATGCTATTATGTTATAGCTTCAATCTTTACTAGGTTGTCAGTGATTTAACAGACAATAGACAACTGTATGAGCCATTGACTGCAAATATGAGGCAAACATGTGGTTGGTCTGCAAAACTCTGGACAATTGATAGATATGAGCTCAGTATATAACATACAGTTCAACACTCACTTCTGTGCCAGTTATTTACTATGCACATACCCTATATAAGTCCCTTACATTTGTAAAACAAGCATATGTATCATAGTAGCATTTATAGGTGACATATGAATACTTACAACATCCCTGGTAGCTAGCCTAGCAGTGTCAAAGTCAGTATTGTACAACAGACACTCCAGTAGTAGTCATACATGAGCTATAGGTGCTACGCAGCAACATGGGAGTCCAGCAAGTCTTGTTGCGACCTAGTGTTTACTTTCCTATTTCACATTATTGCATCCCCCCTTCTGCATTCCATTACATGCTTAATTGATTGACATACCTGTTATAGTACTGAAGAGTTTTCTCAGAATAATGCAAATGTTTAGGTTTGTGTAGTCACAGTCTGTCTTTGTGTAGATGGGTTCAGACCTGTTTTGCACAGACAGCAACTTGCTTTTTGTAGGTATTGCTCATGAGCAGGTGATGGCCTGTGCACCAGTTGGTGTCTCCCACTTGCTACTTGCATACAGAGCAGCTGTTTTGTCTTTCCATTAGTTGATGCCATAACAACACACTCATATGATTAAGTCCTTCATGTGGGCCTTGCCCCTTTTCCTTGCCTGTGAGGAGGACATTGTGGAGGTGTGGGAGGCTACAGCTTCACAGGAGGTAGGTGTAAATACCTCTCAGAACAAGAATTGTGGAGACAGCCCAACATAATGGGGAACAAAGTTCCAGAATTAAGTACAGATTGTAAGTATTGCTGTTATACACATAGAAGATTGCTAGATTAACAGGATTTGTCTGGACATGCATTTTCTGCGTGACTTGACATCTGATGGTGATATGTCTCTGACATGCCTCTCAACTGCCCAGATGTCCACAGAATGTGTGGGCTGTTCCTCAGACAATTTCTGTTTTTGAAAAACAGTAGGATAATGTGAGGACTGAAGTCAGCAAATTTTGACATCCACTTGTGTCCTTCTTTTTAGCCGCCTGCCCTCCAAGTATGCCAGGCTTTGTCCATATGTCTTGCAGTAAGAGGTTCAGCGGCATGGTATATCATTATTTAGTGATTTCACTCCTGATATCATCCCAGTGACTTAGCAGACTCCCAGAAGTGGTTTGAGGCAGTGGCCATAAATATGGTCCCACACCCTGGACATTCTGTAGAAATCTGTACAATTGAGAGTTATGTATGTCTAACCATTGTTAGCAGACTGTCAAGATTTTGTAGCAATGTAGTGAGTAAATGTTTGTTGGGATGAGTAGGGAGAGTGGCAGATGTGAGTGTCATAGATCCTTTTCTATCTGTGTATGCTGCTACAGTGGTGGTGGTCTATTGGGTGTATATGTTTATAAGGGTATACTGAGAAATGTCCTGTAACACCTCAGGATTCCCAGTAGACTGTGACTTAGAGAAGTATATGTCAGTGTAGTGTGTGACTGGCAATCAGGATATGTTTGTTCAAACAGTCATTATACACTACAGCTCAGTTGGGATACTGGTATGTTGCGGTGACTGTGGTGTAAATGGTTGTGGGAGAACAGTTTCTCACCGATGTTTGCTTTTCCCCTACAGTTACATCCCTGTAGTGCATGATATATTTGCAAATGCATGAGTAATTCCCCGGAGATGATTTGGGGTAGTGTCGTGTTGGACTGACTGTAGTTCAGAAGGTGCTGGATGAAATGATTGGCAGCTCTCAGTGTTTTTTCCCTTTCTGTTACATGACTACAGTCATACCTCTCCACTGTCCAGATTTCTATACACTGTCCAGATGCGTGGCTCATATTTTTGGTCTATTTCCCATAACAGTTGTGGGTTTCTGACAAATCACTGGAATGATGTGAGCATTGACATCAGTAAATTATGGCAATCATTTGTGTTTCAGACCTGAAATCTATCAGAAAATATATGTCAAAACAAACCATGCTATTCTAGCAGACGTCTACACCTATAACAGCCATATTTCAAATATGTCACTATTGTTTGCCCTCTATCCCCCTACTTTGTCAGGCTTTTTGCAGATGTCTTGCAGTAAGTGATTGAGTTTTTATATATGTAAATATGAGTACTAAGGATGTGTATTTTCCCTTATGTTAATTGACTGTAGTTCATGATATGTTTGTATAAGCATTAGAAATTCTCACAGTTCAGATGGTGTAGAGGTGTGTTGTTCTGATTGTAGTGTACAGGCTCCTGGGTTCAAACCTTGGTAGTGATGATTTTTTTTCATTGATGTTAATTGGCCATAATGTATGATATGTTTGTAAAAACATGACAATTCTCACAGCTCAGATGGTATAGTGGTACATTGCTGTGATTGTAGTGCACGAGTGTCCTTGGTTCAAGACTTGGCAGTGCTGATTACTTTGTTGCTGGGGAGAACAAGGGCTGATGGAGACAGAGTGATTAAAGCAGTTTTAAGCGGGTTTGCACAGTTTTGTGGGAAGCTAAGTGATGCTAACAGATGCATTCCTGCTTACACCTGCACTCATTTTAAATGAAGAAAAGAAAAGTGGTGATAAAAAAGTGGTGAAATGGGGATGGGGGGGTAAAACATTAGGGAGACCAGCTAGGGATATGCAGGATGGGTGTAGGAAAGGACCATAGCTCTACATTTTTACTGCAGCAACAGCTGTGACTGTGGAAAATTTGGAATTTACAGTCTTACACCCCACAGGGAGTGGTGTTGGCAACATACATTTATAAAGCAATTTGAGTTTTGATTGATTTATGTCACTGGACATGGGGGCCAAAGGTAGAGCTATGTATGAGGCAATGATTTTTTGTGGGACAGATGCCCTTTTTTTATTTTATTAAGGTGAGAGTGGAATGTTGGGGAAGGGCTGTAGGTATGTTTGGGAAGATAGGTTGGGTAGGATAGGTTGCATTTGCAGACAGACAAGACACACGACAGCAGACGGGTGGTATATGACACATGAATGGGTTAAACACCTTGGATGGGGAGGGTAGCTGGGAATCAGAGGCCCATGAGCCCCCAAATGGATACAGTGGGACTGAGGTCCCCACCCATGGGCAGTCAACACTGCACCTTCATGGCCCCTGAAGGTGGCTGTGCTAGGGGCTGAACAACAGGGGCAAATTGCCCCTCCAGGTGCGCCAGGTGGCCCTCCATCTGTCGCAGCCATCTATCAAAATCAGAGCAGATGACACTGTACACCATAGCCCGGAACTTGCGGTGGGTGACAGGCTCCTCTCTGCACCCACACCCAGGGGGATGGGCCTCATCCCCTGAGGCAGTTCCGCCCGAAGGTGATGTAGGACCAGCAGAGGAGGAAGTTCCAGGTTGGGCCCCAGACATGCTGGGGCCTGATGCCATGGCTAGATGAGGCAGGACAGGCAGATCCGCCGGGATCTGCCTTCCCAAATGTGCTATGGTGTTGAGGTTATCCAAGATATATCAGTTAGTCATGAACAAAACATTTCAAAATTAGTTATAACAGCATGCATGGGTGTTCCAATTAATGCAAACCCACAGATCTGAAACAGTTACATAGCAAACAGAACACATGCAAGCATTCTAACAGCATGCCACTTACATTGTGGGCAACAGGTCATCAACAATGGTATTTGAACAAGGTATGTTAATATACAACCTATTAACTATATTAACAATAATAGAACAGAAGTCCCAATGTTAAATTTTGAGAAAAACATACATGTAGCATATGGATAATAATTAGGGCTGCAGATGAGGGGTGAGGGGAGAGAAAACGTCCATTAACAACTGTATAGGCTTGTATTTTTCAAAACAGTACTTCTCAGTACTCTAAAGGTCTGCCCTCACTTTACATCTACCTATGGCCCATAGCTTCTGTAGCACATACATACCAGTCAAACTGTCAACCTGTAATGGTTTGCAGTAGACTGGTACAACTATGCATACATCACTGGGGGGGGGTTGTACATGTCAGGGTTACATATCTGACAAAGGAGAGGTACCCTGCACTGATGCTGTGTGTGTCTCTGCTACTGGCATACTTCACCTGAATTCCTCTCTGTGTCCAAGGTGATTGGCAGCAGTGACCACTAGCCATGACAACATGACACTTGAGAGACATGTATCGGGAAGAGTGCATGGTGTATGTACCTATCCTGCTGTCATTTGCATTCATGGGGTTGGACAGTGGGACAGTTGTACATGGTGTACTGGTATACCCTTCATACAGCTACTACAAACATTTTTTTACCTGCAAGACCTGTGGAGAAAATATCTGTTACCACTATTTGACTGTTTCTACAAATATTCAAGATTTCTTCAGTGTATATATGCACACATCTCAGTACCACTCCCTGGATTTGAACTGTGTCTGGGTGTGCTAAAATGAACAACAAGGCTATTTCTCATCACACTGAGCTACTGGGAACTGCTGTTTCTTCTTTTACTGATTTCTGCCTATTACTGTGTGGGTTAGACAGTCTGACCTTGTAATCCTGAGATTCATGCATGACAGATAGTTAGTGTACTGTGTATTAATCCTTTGAAATAATACAGTCTGGCAAGCAAAGTCTGACACAAAGCAATGCTGCAGGGGACACACTATAATACATTATACATTTCTGTTCAGGGTTCAGATCATAGTGCATAACATATTTCATATTTCATTTATATCCTGTTTTATAGCTCCACAATCTACTGTTTTGCATACTAGCAGGTTCACATAACCACCTCAGTAAACCCATGTTGTCAAAGCCATATTTGATGGGAAGAACCTGTACACATTCTATTTGTACAACAACATAGCAGAGTAAACACAACAGTTGGTGGTTTAGCTCTTTATTGCACTTATATGACACAGTGATTTACTACTGCATGTCCTGTAGATCAGAATTAGTCTGTCACAGTTTTATTTACTCATTAGACTCAGAACACACTACACCTACTGGCAGTAAACAATTTATTCATTTTTATTTATTTCACTATATACTGCAAGGTAGCTCTGTACTCACCAGCTTGTCAGCACAGCCTTGTCAGTCTGTTGGCATGGGCCTCGGCATTACTAGCCTTCTCTGCTGCAGCTGTAGGGAGAGAAAACAAGCATTATGCATACCTGTCTATCACATAGCCTAGGATTTGATACAGCTATGGATGGGATACTAACTACTGGAGCATTCAGTGTCCCCTTCCTCTGCTTGAGGTCGGCATAATGATGCCGTACCTGCTCTCCAGTTCGGGGGATTCCAGTGGCACTGATGAGGTCACGTGCCAGACGGTCCCAGGCCTCTGCTTTGTACTAAGAGCCCTGGTAATGGCCTGCAGCAGTCTGTCATCAAGGTTTTCTACAAGGAGCCCAACCATGACCCTGGACTCTTGAATGCTCCAGCACTGCACTCAAAAGCGCACTCCCTCTCAACCCCAGACATGGTTCCTGCAGAGATCAGAGTGCAACAGGTTATGGCTGTATTCCCACCTATGCAGTTTAAATAAGACCATATTCCTGCCCTTTGCCATCATTGGACCATTTTGAAAATGCTAAGCTCAGCTAAACGGTGCGCAAATCCACTAAGCTGAGTAGAAAAGTGCTTAAAGGTGTTAATGCTGAGGACTGCTTAACAGTGCGCAAATCCACTTAGCTGAGCTGACTGCTGCTTAGAATTTACTTCTTAGCAATGCTTAAACTGGCTAAGCATAGCTGAGCACTGCTAAGCATTGCTCAGTTTTCATTTTAAAAAAATTGAGACCTGTAGATTAATTCATCACTACTGACATATTAAGTGTATATGATTTACTTTACATGACAGCCCCCTATGTGCTTTCATTGCATTACCTTGAGGTGTGACTACACTGTATGGGACACTTGTGTATACATGGGTGATTTCACATGTTATATGCACTCACACTTCCATTTTGAACCAGCTACACTACTCTGGGTAACAAATGTCAATTACTACATAATTTAACATAAAAAATAATTTTAACAATGCTTTCCCATGTAAAAATAAAGTGTCTGTCTTGGTACTCAAACTGTGAATTTCTCATAAACTTAGCTATTGTCCAAATTCCCTAGTTTGAAAAATATTCTCCAAATTTATAACTCAAGTAGACAGCTGAGATGCACTGACAAAATGTTATTAACTGTTACAAAATCTAACAAATTACTTGCTGACTCTTTTTACTCCACGTTCCTTGCCAAAATTTAGTGCTTATTTCTTCTCTGTTTAAGGAACATAGTAAACACCAGCACAAACAAGAGATACATAAATTTGTACCTGCATAACCCAAGGATGATAAATTTCCTTTTCATTCTTTCTCCTACATTTTATACGCACTATAGCCTTAGTTATTGGTCTAAAATCTCCTCCTTGTCCTCTACAGCTCCCTAGTCTTCCATCTACCTATCCTAAAACATTCTCTCTCTCTCAACTTGTAATACTAATCCTGCAATTCCTCCTTTGCTCCTTCTTCCAGTTTATTTTCTAAATAAGTTTTATAGCTCTTTAGATGCTGCTGCTATGAATTAATGGTACTCTACTTAAATGTTGTATATTTGTTGATTATTTGCATGCCTATATTGATTTGTTATATACTTCTATTTACTATGTTCTTTACATAATGTTTTTTTCCAGAACATTTACATTTTGTATATTTCTAGATTACTTGTATTACTTTAATTGCTATTTTCTTTATGCAGTACTGGAATTTTTTTCCAGAGCTTTTATCCAAGGGCTTCAACTGAAAAGTGATAGCTTTCTACCCAGTCAGACTATCCTGGGAAACAAATGCAATAAATAAATAAATACATTCAAGTCACAACATTTGAAAGGTTATCAAACTTTTTGAAGTACACAATGCTTTGGATCCTGCCTGAGGACAAAATAATCTGATTATCAGATTTGGGGTGTGACACTGCTGAAGAGATGGGTAGAAATGAGGGCCTTAACCTAGCTATATGCTAACAACTGCACAAGATGTGGTATTCACCTATAAGTGGATCTAGGAGGCCATCTTAAAACTACACACCAGATTCCACAAGCAAAGGGAGAACTCATTAGTTACAGTACAGTATATGTGGAGGTCTTTGGGTTAAATGTTTCAGTGTAACTAAAGGGGGGCATATGTGATACCAAAGGTCATTGAGACTAGTTAGGGGACAAAAATAATGGAAGGCAGCAAAAACAGGTAGCACTGTAATGGTGGTTTGTTACCTGGAGACAAGCACTGCACCAAAGTACTACAGAAAACATATCCTATTTTGGCAGAGGGAAAGGAGATCTTCACCACGAGAGATACGGTATTGGTCAGAAATACTGTTAAGACTGCCATGGTTAAATGGGCACAATATTTGCCAATTTGATCATGCTTGTTATGGACTTGGAAAGGACACTTTTTCTGGTATCATTGGCTTGAGTATACTTGGCTTAGTAAGGGGGGTACAGGTACAAAGCAGGTGAAAGTGTTGGATATCTCAGTGGTTGCTTTAATAAGAAATTACTCTGAAAATACAGTAACTTGTGCATATGTAATTACATGCAGTCAAGCATGGATGCAAGCATCTGGAGAAGGCACCAAAACCGTGAATTAGCCACAAATCACACTTCCACCCAAGGCCACTGATGTGGCAGTTTTGGGGAGATGTTGCTAATTAGCAGCAGTAAGCCTCAATATGAACCACAGCTCTTCCTACCGAAGGTGCTAAATCAAAGCAAGAGACAGGTGTTAGTAGCATGTCTTAATCTAAGGCACCATTGTTAAAAGATACCAGACTTTCTTTAGTGGGCAGAACTGAAGAGAGTCACAAAGAAGTCATTAAGGCATGCTTTGCTCTCAAGTGCAACTTTGCAAAACTGGAGGGAGGTAGCAAAGGAGGTTATTGATCCGCAAAGGCAGGGAAAGTCAGTATACTTCAAAAAATAGCTATTGTACAGAGAATTGACTCATTGTGGATGGCTAAAGGGAGAAGTAATACAGAGCTGGTAGTATCAAGGATGATCCTCAGGGGCAGGAAAGTCAGTATACTTCAGCAAAGAGTTATTATACAGAGAATGGACTCAAGGTGGATGGCTAATGGGAGAAGTAATATAGCAACTGGTAGTACCAAGGGTTTGCCAATAGACACTTCTGGTCGTAATCCATTATAGGTTCATAAGTAAGTTCTAGGCTATCTCCCATTCCAGGTCATTTTAAGCCTAGCCAGTTGCCCTTTTTGTGCTCAAATTAATGTATCCCATTTGGTTAGAGACAGGCCTTAACCACCCATGGTCAGTAATTATATATTACCCCAATGATAATAACTGGGGTCATTCCAGAGATAATTTGAGGAAACCCATTCATGGGATAAAACATTTAGGAGTTGCCTCTGTCCATTAGCAGTACAGGGGCCAGTTCTGTGGTAAATTTCCTGTTTCTCATCTATAGATCCAAACTGGACTTGAATATGGATAGGGATGAATTTTGTTTTATGTGGATGGGGAGTCTATTCCAGAGCAGTAGTATTCTCTGTGGGATATACCTGTCCTTCCAGACTGTTCTGTTGATGTTGCAGAACAGATATAGATCCCTGGACCAACTATTTCTGATACCTTTTGACTTGATGATGTGCAGTAAATCCATCAGTACTGGGTCAGAGTATGCCTTGTATGCCAAATACAGGTTACCTCTTAGCAGGCTGTAGGATACAGAATATAGTGACAGAGCTTTGAGTCAGTCCATGTAAGACCTGATGTTGCATGTATCTGAACTGATACATGTCAAAGGGATTATTATATTCAATGACCAATGAGGGCTGACACTAAGGGGGACCAATGACTCCTCTAGATCTAGACACAATCCCTTTGTTTATTAACTGTGCAATATAGAAATTATTTCTTGCAACAATGGATATATGTTGTTCAAAAGTTTGGCCACTGACCACATAAGTTCCCAAATCTCAAATGACTGGATCAACTCTTAAGGGTTTATTGCCAATGTGGTAGTCCCCTGGGGGAGGGGGTGATGGCTTCCCAAAGGATACAATAATGCCTTTTTTGGCATTTAGTTTCAATCGATGATTTTGGCACCAGTTATTTGTTTGGAATAATCTTTCCTGCAGGATGGTTAAGTCATTTCAGGATTCAATGACTACTCATAGCTTGCAGTCATATGCAAAGATAGTCAGCCAGAGCCCTTTGGTATTGGCTTTTAATCCAGAAACATCGACACCAAACAGGATAAGTCCCAGCAAAGAACACTCATAGACCCCAGTGGTGACTAGTTTCTTTGTGGGGGTAACTTCTCCTATTTTGTTTTCCTTCATCCTATTTGTTATCCAACTGGCGATCCAGCAGATGGCATAGGGGTTTATTTCCAGTTTATTTCGATTTTTAACTATGCCTGAGTGGATAATTCTGTCAAAAGCTTTGGCCAGGTCAAAATATGCAGTGTGTACATGTTACCTTCATCCATTGATTTGGTGACCTTTTCAAAAAACTCCATCAGGATGAGTAAGCATGATCTGCCCTTGACAAATCCAAACTAAAACAGGTCCAGTGTTTGGCGGTTCCTCTGTGTTCTGATTGATTTGTTCCATGTTAGGTCTTTCCATGGCTTTGCATATGTGGATGGCCAGACTAATGGGTCTATAATTGCCTGGATCTGTGGAAGGTCCTCCCTTATGCAGATGAATGACTGCAACTGTTCTCCATTTGTTTGGTACAAAACCTTTACAGAGGCTGCGATTGAACTGAGTTGTTAGGGATGTTGTTAAATCATGCTTCAAACTGTTTAAAATGAATCCAGGGATATTGTCATAATCCATAGATGCTGTATTTTTAGCTTTTTATAGAACTTTTATGGCTTGGTCCTGTATGATAGCTGGAGAAGAGACAGTTTAAAGGATATCTTGAGGGACAGCTGGATGGGAGACAGGGGTAAAGTTAGTGCTACATTTATTAGACAGCAGGTTTGTTACAGTATATATTCAGCCTTAGTGAAAGTAACATCATTCACAATCAGCTCAGTGCATTGCTGCATTGTTCTTTTGAGATTATAAACATAAGTAAAAATTGTGTTGTAATTGTCTTTGGCTTGGGTAGCTATTGTAGGCTCAGACTTGGCTTTAGTGGATTTTATTAAGCTCCTAAGTTGTTTGCTTATTTCAGTAACAAAGTTTCTAACATTCTGAGCATTGCTCTTCTTACTTTTGGTCAAAATTCTCTTCTATTTATTATAAAGTTTGTTGATATTATGCTTCCACCACTTGGGTTTATTTTTGTGGTTGTCCTACACTTGTCCCTATGAGGTGCAGCCACATGTATGCAGCTGTTAACATGCTGGTATAGTATGATGGTGTATGCCTCTCTGTATTCAATGGAGTTAACTGGTTTTGGTGAGGATTTCAAACTTGCCAATGTATCACTTAGGAGTATGTAGTTTGTCTTAAAGAAATTTCTGAAGGGACTTTGGATGGAAGGGATCTCTGGTTTCAGTTTTATTTAGAAGGAGACTGCTTTATTGTCTGACCTACCAAGTGATGAAGGTATGCAAGGGACTGTGCAAGATGCTCCCATATTAGTTAGGACAAGATCCAAGATGTTTTCCCTGCTAGTGGGTACTCTAACTAATTATTCCAGGGCATTTGTATTGCCAAAGTCCAGGCAACTCTGTGCTGGTGCTTGTACACTAGTGGTTGTACAGCATTCCCACTTTATAGTTGGATAGTTTAGATAACCTAGGAGAGAGCTAGGTTTAATATTAAGTGATTCTAGTTCCTATTGATAGATGTTATGGCTTTCTTGTGTCACAGAGGGAGTTCTATAGCTAGCTAATATATGATATGGGACCATTCTGACATTTATTTGGACACAAAGAAGCCCTAGTGAATCATGCTGCTTTACCAGCCTTGATGTGAGACTCTTCTGGGTGTATATTGAGATAACTCTACCTGCATGGTAGCTGGTCTAAATGTGTCAAAGGTTTTATAGCCCTGCACAGTTGGACTGCTCTCTGTTTTTTAAACCGTGACTCGGTCACCTCACAGACGTCAAAGTTCTTGAGGGTTAGAAGGGCTTGTTAAGGAGTTGAGTTTTTTGTTTAAGCTCCTAGCATTGATCAGCAAGACCTTCATATTTTCCATTGTTTATTTCATCATGTCAGTAGGTTTATCAGGTTGGTATTGCCTAAAAAAGGCATTATGGGGGTGGACAATGTCTTTGTCAATAATCAAATCCATAGAGTGGACAGATGCAGGCTATTCCCAGTGAAGCAGAGCAGTCAGTTGATCATATCTTTCCATGCTGGCAAATACTGTACCCTTTTTGAATGGCACCAAAAACTATGCCAATTACAGAAGTCAATTATTTTTGTTCATATCATGGCATCATGCTTGCAGAAAGTAGAATGCTGCACAATCTTAAGCTCATACCTGACTTGGACACATAGTCTGAGATTTCCGTCATATCTGTCTTCATATAGTCCAGGGAGGTACACCTCAAATCATTGACTCCAGCTTGAACTACGGCAGAGTCATACTGGTACTTGTTCAAGGACTTAAGTGAATACATGATCTAATAGATCATGGCACTAGATAAACAACTAAAAATGTCACTCTTATTTTGCTCAGCCTTTAAGAAACATATCTATGCATCTTATAAGTGAGTCACTTATAACAAGAATGTTTCATTGGGTTGATACCTGCTTTATGGGCTCAGTATCTGTGGCTATCAGACTAATTGTGCAATGTGAGGAGGTAGGCTTAACTTGCCAAGTGTGCTTTGTCCCTGTGCTGTGTTTTGGAGGTCTTTGAGATTTAGGCAAGTTAATCTTTATAACCTCAGCATATGATGAATTATGTGTATTGTGATGGGCTTGGAGCGGTGTGATGTGTACTGCTGACAATTTTAGTGTCTGAGTTTACTGTGTGTGAGGTTTTTGTCTCCATGGATATTATATATGTACATCTCTCACACAGTATATCATGCTTTTTTGAATAATAGATGATCGTCAGACAGCATGAGAAAGTTCTTCTCAAGATACCCATCTCAATCAGGCTGGCTAGAGAAGTGAAAAGGTACTGGTCCATGATACCAACAGGAACGACTCTGGCGGCAGGCATAACTATAACTGCAGGAAGTCTGGTTTTAGGACAACATTTGGGTGGTTTTCTAGTGAGTATTTAAAGTTCAATACAAAACAATTAGCCTGGAAACCTTCTTCTGCCACCATCAAGAACAGTTAAATGAATTACAGTTAAAAAAAATCACTTATTTAATACTAAAATCAGTGCAAGCAGTATCAGTGCACTCAATATTAAGCAATTTTATCAAAAGTCTTTTATCCTGGTGAGTAGTTTAAGGGAGAGACTTTACAAAATGACATTCACGTGCTTATTGTCAACAGCCAATAAATGGGGAGTGGGAGGGGGATTATGTTGTCCTATTATTATTAGGGTCAGACAAAAATAGATACACTTGGTTTAAGAAAACAACTACATCAATGTGATTGGGAGGGAACAGCGAATAGACTCTTAGCTCTGTGCTGACTGGTCTAGAATTACCTTAATGTAAAGACAAGTCCTGAACTAGGTTGACATACTCTCTGTACATACTAATGAAACTAGGCTTTAATACCAAGTGTTATACAACTTCAACAGCAAAATGTGGTGCAAGTATATACTGGAATTACTAATATAATTAAAAGCACATAACTGTAGGTTGGTCAGGCAAGATGATGCACTGCAGTTCTAGCCAGCTATAGGTCAACCTCCATGTCCCAAGATGCTCACAATGCATACTTGGACCTACTGGAGACACTTAGTATCCAACCTAACACCATACACATGGGAGACTTTGATTACCCCTTTATAGAATGTGAATCCTACATTGCCTCAAATCTATTGGCACAGAGATTCTGAGACTTTGTAAATACAAACACCCTTGACCAAATAATAAAAACTCCCACTACAGTCTCTGACATACTGGACCTCGGACTCTCAAATATGGGTAAATACTGCACCCCCCCATGTCTCATCCTCCCTGGCATGGCCTGACCATAAAGCTATCTCTTTTGAAATCGAAATCAACTCCATAACCCCATTAAAACGTGAAACAGCTAGGAACTATTCCAAGGCAAACTACGTTTGATTAAGTGATAGTTTCTCAAAATCCAGTGCCCTTCCAAACCCTGAGAACACAGTAGCCTACACTGAATTAATCTTAGAAACTCTGTATAACCATGTCAATAGCTGCACAGAGGCCTCTGCACCTACAGGATGTAAGCCCTGAACTAACATGGGAAACAAACCACCCTGGAGGCATCCCAAATTAAGAAATAAATTATGGCAAAAATCAGTACGATAATTCTCATAATGATAATAAATGCTCTCATCAAACTAAACAGGCAACTAAGTTGGCTAATTAGGTCTAACAAAACAAATGTCAAGGTTAAAGATAACCATAAGGCCTTCTTCAGCTATGTCAGAAGCCTCAAGAGCAGAGCACACCAATGTGCTGAACTGGTGGTTTATGATGCCACATTCACCGAACCTGGAGATATAACAAATCCTGTTAGCAGATAAATTCATTTCCAGCTTTATCCTCACTCCCACCCCTAACCATCTTCCAAGAATTATCCTCAGCCATAGCCCCTCCAAATATAGCTAGGGAGAATGGACTGGCTGTGCTCACTAATGCCAAGAATGCAACCTTAATGGGCCCAGATAACATTCCATTATCTCTCCTGAACAGTCTGAAATGCTACTTATCTTGACCCCTGGAGTCTCTATTTAAATATAGTCTTAAAACAGGCTTTGTTCCACAAGAATAGAAGACTACAATTGTCATCCCCTTCATAAGGAAGGACCTTTAACAGATCCTGGAAATTGCAGACCCATTAGTCTGACTAGTTTTATTTGCAAAGCCTTGGAAAAAAAATAGAAATTATCAACAAGGACATAGGCCACTTCCAGACACCGGATCCATCCAAGTTTGGAATTGCTGAAGGAAGGTCATGCTTAGTGAACTGTTGGACGTCTTTGAAAAAATCACTAAGGCAATGGATGGGGGGACCGGTGCATACTACCTACCTAGATCTAGCTAAAGCATTTGATATAATACTATACTCAGGCATTTACAACAAACTTATGGAACCAAACATAAACTCATTTATAACATGCTGGATAGCTAGCTGGCTCACAGTAGAAAACAAGAGGTTAGGATCAGTGTGGCCACCTCCACAAAAAAGCCAATCATCAGTGGAGTCCCCCAGGGCTCTGTGCTGGGTCCACTCCTCTTTGGTATCTACTTTATGGAGGTCAATGTTAATGTAATGTCACAGGCCTCTGGCTCATCAAGTTATCAGATGATTACAAATTGGGATCAGTCACTAAATACCCTCAAGACGAGAACACCCTTTAGAAAGATGGAACACAACCAAACACATGGTGCGAAGGCCATGGCTTAAAACTCAATGCCAAAAAATGAATTGTAGTAGCTTTAGCGAAGTCAGGCACCCCAAGTAACTTTGTCATCAATAAAACACCCATAAAATTTATTCAATAGTGAGGGATCTGGGAACTAGACAGTAAACTAGCCTTCTACCAATGTGTCCAAGGTAGCAAGAAAATCTTTCTATGTTGTGCAACTTATAAGTTAGGGCACGGCATCTAGACCAAGGAAGATCACAGTACCACTGTACTCAGTCCTCATCAGACCCATCACAGAGTATAATGCCCCTTTTGTTATGTACCTGAGCAGAAACATGCAGCAACTGGAATATCTACAAAGGTTCCATACAAATGGAGTACAAGGAGTAAACAAAATGACCTATGCTGATCACCTCAAAACCCTGTCTCTTTACTCCGACTCATGTAGACAAAAGAGAGGTAGTCACTGCCTGGTGTACAAGGCATCCCTGGACTCTGATTTGATGAACCTTTTGGATATTCACAAAAGAAAGAGTATCAGAACTATTAGATGAAATGACCTAAATTTTGCTTGTGAAATAAACAGGACATGTTGAAGAGACATATGTTTTTTCAGAGAATTCCCATACTCTGCAACAGACACCCAATCAATGTGAAGCAGAGTTCCTCCCTAACCCTAAATAAGCTCTGTTTGGACCACTGGATGGGTAATTTTAAATTCACTGGGACACATTTGGGTTGCATGGCTAGGCTTATAAGGGCCATAGTTGTCATTAGCCTACTATACACCTCTGAATCTGTAACACTTTAGCTATAACAGATGCTAACTTTTAAAATGAATTTAAAATCTGATAAAGAAATGATAACATTTATCTTTCTTTTTTCTGTCTCTGTGTAATAGAACTATCCATTACATCATCTAATCATATAATCATCATATATTACCAAATAGAGGGGTGCATGCAGTGCCCATAGACACATCATCTATTTGCTGATAATATCTCTTGATATGTAAGGTTACTGTGAAGCTTCCTTTTCTTTTTAAAAAAAATCCTATCATTGTCCACTAGAGTTTCAAAATTACTCAGTATAAGATTTGTATTTATTGATGTATTTTAATTTTTTTTACATTTGTTTACAAGGGTGGTTTGACTGGGCAGGGGTTGCCCATTTTCAGTGGAGGCCCAGGGAGAAAAGCTCCTTACAATAAGTCAAGTACATGACACACAGTCTACTACAAAATGCAAAAAAACAAGAGGCATGGTGTTCATTACAAACGGGCTATAAACATGACGCCTCTTATACAACAGATCACAAGTTTGAGATACATCGATCATATTCTACTACAAGTTGTAGAAGAAAAACAAATGATGTTCATGCAGTCTAGTTAACACATGGTACTCTCTATAATACAAGTCACAGATAGCCAAGTTCAGCATGTCAGTCAAGGAAGCAAGTGGTATAGTAGTCCAGAAGGAAAACTAGATAGCAGTGTTGAAATTACAGAAGATTGTTAGTGTTGAAGGACTTAATGTATAATTCCATAACAATGGTAACTAGAAGGTTCAGAGGACATTTTTACTAGAAATGTGGAAAATAGAATGCATACAGTTGCTTAATGGGAGTTATACTGGGTAATCTAATATGGCAGGAGTGGTCTTATAGGAGTCATCCTGGGTCAGAACATTTACAGATCCAGGACCTGGTGAGATGGGACTTTAATTGTGTTTTGAGATTGGGATAATTTTCATTGGTCCTGATCTCAGGTGGAAGGGAGTTTCACATTTTTGCAACAGTGCATGAGTACAGGGGCCTCCCCTGAGCTATATCTACTTTTGGATACTTCGACCAGATCTTTATTGGTAGATCGTAGCTGACAGTTGTTGGTGTACTGATTGATTAGACTGTATAGGGCTGAAGTTTTGTTGGGGCAATAAAGAATTTGATGTACCAAGGTAAGTTGATTTAGTGAACGTAAGTTAGGTAATTCCATCCATGACAGTTTATGAAGGGCTAGACAATGATGGGAACTGTAGGAAGAGTTAATAACAAATTTAGCTATCTTGTGATAACATGAGGATAGCTTGTTAAGTTCACCTTTGTGCAGGTTCACTAGGATGGGAGAAGTATAAATTAATGTGGAGAGTAAATGGGCTCTTGCTATGGTAGTTCTACTATTGGAAGTTTGATAGTTTTTACATCTGTAGAGTGTGCCTAGTTTTTTGCACACTTTAGTTATGGTTTGAGCTATGTGTTTGTCCAATTTCATGTTTTGGTTGATAACAACTCCTAGTAATTTGGTGTGTGCAACTGGCGTGATGTGGGTGTTGTCAGAAGCAATGATAGTGAAAGGAGGAATGGGGTCTATAGCTTTAGAGGGATTAATGAGCATAAGCTGGGTTTTTTGGGGTTGAGTATTAATTGGGAATCAGTTAACCAGGTTTCAACTGCTGAAAAGGATTCTTAGGTTATATTCTGTAGAAACTGGAGAGAGGAGACATAAGATGTAAAGTGGGATTAGCAATACTGCTTTTCTGGGGCCTACTAGAAACATAATCATTAGCAGCACTACTGAAAATCACCTCTAAATTAAGCTTCTGGATTTTCCCTGATAACCCCCTCATTTTTTCTTTTATATCGTCTTTTAAGTGTCCCCATGTCTGCAGGACTAGTTAGTTACACAAGGAAGTGTTCCAGAGTTTCACAGGTGAATTACAGAGGAACATAACTGCATCTGATCTGGTCACACAAATTTATTTAATCTTTCTTGACCAGATTAGTCCCATTAGAGTAGGCCTCTTTTCAGGGGATATTCAAGGTGGTATTTATTCTAGGAGGAAAAATTTGTGCACGGTATTAGGGAAATTTCCTAATCATTTCAAACAGTACCATTCATCTGAATTAACACCAACTCAAGTAGATGGGACCTAAAGTTAGCTGAAGGATGACAAACACTCAGGAATGCAACATCTTCCTTATACTGAGCAGGAGTGTCACCAATACAGGTGTGGGAATAGAACACACAGCCTTCTACAACAAAGGTGAGTGTGTTACCTGTTGCACCACTGATACTGCAAATTGCATATGGTAGGTCACTCCACTAGGGCAGATATGTGAAATAATGCAAAGTAGTGTGAAGAAATGCAATAATAGACTTGTCACCCAAGTGACTCTCACATGCATACCTCTCAATCTCTAAGCACAAAAATCTGGAGAAAGCATAATGTAATGGAGGGACAAATGCTCACAAATAGGGGCAGATTTTAAACATTGCTTTTATAAACTTGGAAAGTTGCTAGGATAACAGTATTTGTCTTAGCATATACTTTCTGAAGGCAATGAAGTCTGAAGCTCAGACATATGACATTATTTAGTGATTTCAATCCTCGGTGACTTCTTAGAAAACCATAAATTTTAAGAGGAACAGTCGAAAAATATGAAACAAAAATCAGGACACTGACAAAATCTGGACAGTTGAAAGGTATACTCAGATGGCCACTCAGCTAGGAAAGTCATATGAAATAGTGTAAGAGTGTATACCAGCTGATGTCCTTCATAATTATGGGTGAACTGCAAAGGGTTGCACTGACATTCAGACCACTGGTGCAAGTAATAAACAGGCGTTCACTCAACCAAGAGATTCAAATAAGACCATAGGAAGGAGGTAAGGACACATTCTACACTTGCATGTAAGTCTACCAATTTTCTGGAGCCATAGACTGGACAATCCAATAAAAGCTACTTGAAGCTAGCAACTCAAGAGAAAAGCTAGGCAAGGAAGCTCAGTTCATTTGTGCCACAAAGATAACAGTTTAAAAAAATCAGATACATTTTGTGACATCAAAAAATCCTCACAGGATGATCAGCTGCCAAAAGAACCTTCCCATTAAAATATATTGCTAGATGTCATTTTACAGAGAAAGGTAGGCAAAATAATTCAATTTAATTAGGATCTACATGTCAACGACCTTAACAGTAATATGAAAGATCTGATAAATATTACGACTTCAAATATTATACAGATTATACAGATGACAGTCAACTACCTATCATCCGCGGTGGTGCAGCGGTAGCGTTGTTGCCTCACAGTAAGGGGTTCTCCCGTTTGATTCTCGGCTTGAGTTCGGGGAGTGCCTTCTGTGTGGAGTCTGCATGTCCTCCCCGTGGTTGGGTGGGCATTCGAAAGACATGCGTAATGGGCGTGTCTTAGTTGAAGGCTGAACGTCGAACTGGCACCTTGGCGTTTGTGAAAAATCTACTGCCAATCATTAGCAGACCGGAGTTCTGCTGTGGCGACCCCTAACTGGGAAAAGCCGAAAGACACAACAGCAGTCGACTACCTATGATTAGGTCAGACCCCTGTATAATGGTGTGGAGACAGTAAAAACTGTTTTTTTTCCTTGTTAATGTCTCACAGATGTAATCTGTTCCTCTGTCTCATTACTATTTAATATATTTTACATCGTTGGCTCTACTTTATTTGACCAGAGAAGAAAAGTCTGAGCTTTGTACTCTAATCTCCAATCCATCTCCTTTTTGTATTGACTTATGCATGCATTAGCAACACTTTATTTCAGCAGTAGATATCAGTCATGTACACAGAAATGTTTCTGCAGTATTATTACAAAAATGTAAAACATCACCTGCATCTAAGTGGCGTGCTGTATCAGCTTACTACAATGCAAGCTAATGTACTGCATAGCAGACCTCATTGCTAACTATGACACAGCTATATATGAAGACAGTAAAACTTTCAGTCAAAGTGCCAAAATGGATATGATAGCAGTAATAACTTAAATGGTGAAGGCCAAATCAAGCGCTACTTCAAGTGTCATGTCAGGATTAATAGTACTAATCTTAGGGAAAAGGAGTAATGTACAAGATAAAAAAATGCAAGACAGTAGACATTATTTATTTATTTATTGTGGAAATGAGTAGTGGTGACATAGTACAGCCTTTCTGCGAAGATAAGATAGTCAATGCACTTTTAAAAAGTTTTTTGTTTAAATAATTTATTTAACTGTTATAGGCTACACACTAAAGTGTGATAGCCTTTTCTGATCGTTTGTAGTCATTTAAAGCTGTTTTAAGTGTATTTTTTTTACTGTTTTTGCCTTATCTTTTGAAAAAAAAAAAAATTCATTGTTTCACACCTTTCTAAGCTAGTATATATAGTCCAGGTTTCAGGCTAGTGCTGAATTCAGGGCTGTGATATTAGTTTCTGAGTTGCCCATACCTTACTTGGATAGAAGGAAGTTTCTCTGTTCATCTGTGAGAGGGGGAGGCTTTGACAACCTATCTGTCCCTGGAGGAGTGGTTCCAGCCCAGAAGTTAGTAGTTTATTGGCCATTTTGGGCTAATTTCTATCTCTTTCATTTCCCTACTATAAAAAAAACGCATTTGCATGGTTTTGCGCACCAGGCAGTGCCAGTCAGCTATAGTTAAATTATTCCCGGCTCCACTTAGTCTCCTCTTCAGTTTTTCCCTTGAAACTAGTCTAACTCTCAACCTAAGCACTCAAAAAGCATCTTACAGCCCAGCACTTGCTCAGACCTAATAGCAAGCACTAATATACCCTGACACTGATTGCCCAGCAGGGCAAGGCTCTTTATTCACCCCTCACCAAGCAAGTGACTAAGTAGCTCACCCTACTATTCAGGCATGATCAAAGGGCAACTTCAGGTGCACTCTCCAGTCCAGCTGGTGAATCTGGGTATCCTGAGGCAATGTTACAACTGCCTCATGCACACAGATAGCTCTCTCCTCCTACCACAAGACACTAACATATGCAAGAGATGCAATTATGCAGCCAAACTGGAAGCTAAGCTGTCTCCACCCAAGACTGGAGCAGACAGTCAGGAGGAGAAGGTTAACGCTTGCACCACAACTCCAGCCGCACACAGACCTACTAAAACAGCACTGGCAAAAAATACACATAAATACACAAAATCATACTCGGAGGCTCTAAATAAAAACCTGCAAAAGCATCAGAGACCTCCAAAGCAGACATCCAAACAACCTGCACTTCCCATCACAAACCAGACAACACATAAAACACAAAATCAGTGAGCCGCACAATCACAGCCCTTAAGGTGAAATAACATACCTAACACACTAGTAATAGGTGACTCTATAGTCAGGCACACTGATGTCCCACTCACTAGGCTGGATAAGCAGAAGGTTACTGTTAGCTGCCTGTTGGGAGCCAGAATCCATCACATAACACAAGCACTCAGGTCACTCCAGAACAAGTACAAATATGACTCTATCATTGTTCATGTTGGTGTGAATGACCTGAGACGTACCTCCATGGACTACATGAAAAGAAACATGGAAGAGCTCTCTGATCATGTAGCCCAGGCTGGTATGACCCTGACCCTGAGTAGTATCCTGCCCTCACCAAGAATGATACCTCAGTATAAAGAAAAAATGATCAATTTCAACAACTGGCTAAGCTTCTGGTGCCATTCAAAGGGGATCCAGTGTCTGTCAGCCTGGGTGACATGCTCGACCAGCTGCATTGCTTTGCAAGAGACAGCTTGAACCTGTCACCCCTAGGCTTTCGAATACTGGCCAAGGCTCTTGCTGCCCCCATAGTGCCTTTTTTAGGCAAGGATCAAAATTCAAACCCACCTCCATAAACAGCACAATTAACAAAAAACTGAGGGTTATGCTACTCAACACCAGGAATTAAAATCTCAAAATGCATGCACTCAAAGCACTCCTCAGTATGGAGAACATCGACATCTGTGCAGTAACTGAAACCTGGTTAAAGGCTCCAGAGAGCACCCCAGCACTACCAGGCTACAAATCATACCACACGTTTCGGCCACAGAACATGCACCGAAACACAAAAGGAGGGGGTGTATCCATATTCATCAAGGATACCTACACCTTCAGGTTAGTGGCGCAGCATGATATCTCTGAAATCATCCATGTGCAACTAACATCGGGCATATCTGCAATGCAAATTGTGGCCTGCTACAGATCACCCTCTATGACCCAAGACCACCACTCCACCTTTCTGGAGACACTGGAAAACATGAAGGTCCTACCAAACACCCTGATATTGGGTGATTTCAATTACCCTACCATTTACTGGGAAAACTACTCGAATACAAATTCCCAGGCCCAGCGCTTCCTGGAACTCATCAACTGAAATGCCCTGGATCAGCTGGTAAACTTCTCTACCAGAGGTGAAAACATATTGGACCTGGTCATCATCAACATGGGTGACAGGTGTTCCATACTGGAGGTCAACCCATCACTGGTTAGATCGGACCATAAACTAATCGCTCTGGATGTCCACACCCCACCACCACCCCCAACTTAGGAAACCACAGTAAAAACTTTTCTAAAGCAATCTTCATCTTACTTAAGACAGAGGTGGTAGGTTTCACAGCCCCCACTCTAAAGGATAACGCTGCCCAAGATGTAGAAACCTTTACAAATGCACACTATGAGCACCTACAAGGATGCATGGATCATGCCATCCCTAGTAAAACCAAGACTCACTCCTCTAAGAGAAGGAAACCAGTTTGGTGGAACCCTGCAATAAACAGGTTATACAATAGAAGGAGGAAACTAGTTCAGAAAAAAAGCAAATCCCAAGAAGGAAACACATCCCTGATCAGTATCAGTAAGAAACTGAGGTCCCTCATGAAATCATTCAAGGCTACCTTTGAAAGAAAAATAGCCAAGGATTCAAAAGATAACCACAAAGCCTTATTTAGCTATGTTAAGAATCTAAGTGGTAACTCACAGATATGCACTGAACTAGTGCAAAATAGCACAAGATATACTGAACCTACTGATATTGCTAACATCCTGGCAGATAGATTCAGTGCAAACTTCACCCCCCCCCTCACCTCCAAAAGGGCCCACAACAATACTGGAAAAGTGCAGTGTCCCAAAAATCACTGATGCATAGTTGAAAACAGCCCTTTCAAAAGCCAAAAACACAGCATCAGTGGAACCAGATGGTGTCACAGGCTGCGTCTTGCACAAACTACAGAATGAACTAACCCCCACACCTAAACACGCTGTTCATCCTCAGCCTCTTCACAGGCTACCTGCCCATAGAATGGCACACAGCAATGGTTATTCCTCTCCACAAAGGAGTGGCCACAACTGACCCTGGTAATTATCGCCCCATAAGCCTGACTAGCCTGGTCTACAAGGCTATGGAGCGCATCATCATGGAACTCATTAAAAAAGACAATGGGAACCTCCAAACACTTGACCCGACCCAGTTCAGCTTTGTTAAGGGCAGATCATGCCTACTAAACATGGTTGACTTCTTTGAGACAGTCACCAAGGCAATAGATGAGGGAAAGGTGGTCCACACAGCCTACCTTGACCTCGCCAAGGCTTTCAACACCATTCCCCACTCGGGTATTACAGAAAAACTCACCAGCCTGAACATAAACCCCTACGTCATGAGATGGGTTGCCAACTGGCTTACAGACAGAACTCACACTGTGAGAATAGTGGGCTCCAGGTCCGACTCTAAACCAGTCACAAGTGGTGTCCCACAAGGCTCATTCCTGGGACTCCTACAGTTCGGCATATACTTCTCAGAAGTACAGGCAAACACAGGAGGACTATGGTTAACCAAGTTCGCCAATGACTGCAAACTGGGAGTCATAACTGAATCTCCGGCTGACACTGATACCCTCCAAGAGGGCCTTACTGAGACAGACACCTGGTGTCAAATTCATACCCTCAAGCTAAATGCCAAAAAATGCATAGTCATCCCATTTGGGAAAAACAAAACACCCACAAATTACCACATAGGTGGCAGCCCCCTTAGTACAGAAGAGGTAATAAGAGCTCTGGGGACCCAGGTAGATAGTAATCTCTCCTTTGACAATCATATTGCCAAAGTAGTTAGGAGATCCTTCTATGTGGCCCATCTAATTACTAAAGTTTTCGCATCTAGAAATAAAGAGGTTATAGTGCCCCTCTACTCATCACTCATTAGACCCATCATAGAGTACAATGCCACATTTGGGATGTACCTCACAAGACACTTTCAACAGCTGGAAAGACCACAAAAGTACCTCACCAAGAGGATTACTGGTCTCAGACATATGTCCTATGCAGCCCAACTGAAAAAACTCCGGCTGTACTCAGTAGCATATCACTTACTCAGAGGTGATCTCTGCCTGACTTACAAAGCCATGTCCAACTCAGAATTGATGGACATGCTCCACCTAAAGAAATCTAGGTCACTGCGAGCCACGCATTCTAGTGAGCTAAACCTCACCACAACAATAAATAGAACATGCTGGAGGGATAGATTCCTGTCACAGAGACTCCCCATGCTTTGGAACAAAATTCC
Source organism: Protopterus annectens (assembly GCF_019279795.1). Classification (NCBI taxonomy): domain Eukaryota; kingdom Metazoa; phylum Chordata; order Ceratodontiformes; family Protopteridae; genus Protopterus; species Protopterus annectens. The sequence goes on from NC_056733.1 coordinate 1,225,841,777, forward strand.
AAATTACATCAGGCAGAGCCCCTCACTAACACTCTTCAAGAGAAACTTTAACAAGTGGATGGGTAACAGAAAATACACCCCTGGGATCACTTCATTGGCTCTGCTTGACAGAGGATCAGTTAATTAATCAATGGGGCAGTGAAAGCCAACACACTCTGGCTAGGCTTATAAATGCCCTCGGGCAGATAGCCTAATACCTACCTATGAACCTATGAACCAATATGTGGTAGAAAAAAATATTTTGCTCTAAAAGGGGAAGTGAGAAGTATAATTTTTGGGGTTTTTGCATTTGTGGGAGGCTGGCATAATAGTTAAGGTGTTTACCTTGTAGACACAAGGTGCAGGGTTTGATTCTCACAGGGGGTAATTGGCTAGGCTTAAAATAGTCCACAGGGGCAGTTAGTCTAGTACTAATCTATGAACCTATATGCTGATATAACCAATTCTGTGTTTTACAGAGATGACTTCTTAGTGGGCATGCAGTAAACTTCAGCAATTTAATCAACTCTGCAGAAATACAAAAATGCACAGTGTCTGTTTCAACATCCTAACTGTATCTATGCATCAAAAGAAAGTAATAATCATCAGTGGTATGGTTTTCATATTTCTTTAGGCTCTCTTAAGGTCAAGGCTTTTCTCAACTTAAAATCTTAGAGTGGAAACTTGTGTTAGGTGTGTGTGTGTGTGTGTGTGTGTGTGTGTGTGTGTGTGTGTGTGTGTGTGTGTGTGTGTGTGTGTGTGTGTGTGTGTTGGGGGGTACTTGTTTAATACATGAATCAAACAAAAAATCTTCATCCCCAACTTCATATAAATATGCTTCTTAGGAGTGCAGACTGGTCCATACACCTCTATAGTGCATAGGCTGGGATGGTGTACATTGTGTTGCTTCCTTGTTTCTTGCAAATTACCACCTACTGGCATATTAAGATGAAGGACACACCCCATTTCCTGCTTTGCTGTATACTGAATACAGTGCTCAGTGAAACATTAGCATGATGTCCAGATTGACATTTGGCTGTGTATGTTATATCTCCCCACCCCACTGCAGCACAAAGACCAGGTACTGATGACACATATTGGCTTTAGACTGCCTGCATATCAGTACAGTAGCACATACTCCTTCCATCCTGTATGTGGTACAAACTATAGAGTCCATAGTAATTTATCCACCACCCACATAGTTACAGTGAAAGCCTTTTAACAAAGTGAAGCTTGGAATACCATCAAACCACTAGACCTACTTCTAGTTTTCTATAAAAATATGTGAATAAGAGGTCGCCGGACATGAAATGAGTCGCTTTACATATAAGCACAGTTCTAAATGTTTCAACAAATAGAATATATGTACAGACATTTCATTCATGGAAAAGAAAACAATTTGTGAACTAGTAAATTATATTAATTCACTTCTCAAAAGCATAATTGTACTTGCTGGGATTCACAAACAGACCAGTTGCAGAACTCACTTTAGTACTTTGAAATAAGTCTATCGGTACCAGGATTTTTTTAGTGAGTTCTGACCCTCTCCCAGGCAGCTGATGGTATGGAATAATGAACCATACATCCCTGCTCATCACCAGCATTCCAAGCACCATTATCTCCAGTAGGTACAATCATTAGTGTGATACAGGGTGTTACCCTGGTTCAAGAATTGAGGACCATGCATGGCTTCTCCAGCATCTGTGCTACTGAGAGTTTACAGCCATCTATGTCTCAGAGCCAGGGTCTGAGATTATGCCTCTTGAGCAGAATTATCATTCACCTCATTAGAACCTGAGATACTTTGTTATAAGTGGCTTTTGTGGGGTACCAAATTAATAAAACTGCAGAAAATGTGGGATGGCATAAATGGGATGCACAGTAATTATCAAACTGGATACCAGACTCACTTGTTGTGGAACACACTGGTCACTGCCACACAGTGGGTATGTTTTTGTTACAACCAAACACATACTATTGAAAAAAAAACAGCTGCTGATACACTGGTGGGGTGGCTGACAAACATTAAACACCCATATATGGGATAGAGAAAGTTTAAAAAAATAAAACATTTGCTAAGAATAGATGGGGTGTCTTTGATCATGAACAGCTTAGTTGAGAGATGGAAACAGAGTTAGATTACTGAAAGGTGGGGATGCCAGTTGCCTGTAGGGATATAGAGAGGGAGGCAGGGTATTCCTCTTCCTACTATGATACATACAGAATCATAAGGCCTGTATGGATGTAAGAGTGCACAAATAGCTGTCTACATAGTCAAGCACACAGACTGCTGTGGTGGTGCAGGAAAGTAAAAGTCAAAGTAAAAAAAGTAAACTTAATTATCATTCAGAAATCACTAAACTTTCCAAAAACAAAGTCCACAGGAACGTCCAGAAAACACAATTTATTAAAACAATAAATAAAATGAAGCACTTTTCGTTTAGTAAGATGCTTAAATGTCCTCAGATGAAAGGAGCAATACAATGTTTATAAATACACTAGTCATTTAATTGCTGTATGTGTTATTAACTGTGTTAGTGTCTAAGTTCTTGCACACTGAATATGTTTTGATTTGTGTATATGCATAAACTGCAACACTAAAGAGTTAAAAGAAATAAAAAAACATTAATTAACTCACATGATTAATTAAGACTGTTATTTAACAAGCTATGGGTTTAGGCTCCTTTCATCTGAGGAAGTTTAGGCATTTTACTAAACGAAAAGTGCTTTGTTTTATTTGTTGTTTTAATAAATTGTGTTTTCTGGACGTTCCTGCGGACTTTCTTTGTTTTTTGAAGGCTTATTTGTTTATTCAGTTATTTAGTTTTTTGACATTCAGAAATCACTCAAGTGCTAAAACTGAACGAAATTCCGTGTCTCCGGACTCAATGTGCAGACAACATACAGACTATTTTCACAGACATTTACACATATAACACCTAGCTATCACATCACGGATATGCAGTTAGACAGACTAATGTTGCACATAATTAGAAACACATTTTAACACGTTTTGCGGTGCACACTTACTTGCAGGAGACTTTAGTACTGCACAGGTACTTGGGTTAAGACATTTCAGTGATACTTGCACAGAAAGAGACATTTGAGTATTGCACTGTGAACATTAGAGTATTGCACTATGGTTAATTTACGAATTTCCAACATGTATTGCACTGAAAGAAGAGAAAATATAGTGTCTGATTACTAATTTGTTTGTGAGGATTGAAGGGAATGCTACCTGCATTCATTCTGCATATCTGAAGCAAAGATTAGTCACTTTCTTTTCAGTCTTTTCAGGATGGTGGGGCCCACTGCTGGTACTGGATGCAAAAGGGACACGTGTCTGGGGGGGTACATGCTTATCAAATTAATTAAACAAAACAGCTGTTTCCCCAGCTTAATATAAATACTTAAGAGGGAAGACTGGTCCACACACTACATCCGACTGCCCATTATGGCTATAATTTTTCTAAAAATATAAGTAATATATGCATAGGTGTAGCGTGCATAATTACTGTGTTAATAAAGGTGTGCACAGGAACTGAGTGAATAAGTATAAAGCCCTTATGATGGAAAAAGTTCTGTCCTTATTATGGATTTTGAGCTTATCAATATCAACATCAGCACCCCCCCTTTCCTATTTTTACATTGTGTCAGTGTGCTGCATCAATTGTCACTATATGTCTTGATTCAGAACCACTTTCTACCTTTTTTTAATGCCACTTGTCTTCAGTCACAGAATACATCCATCACTCAGCTTGGTGTCTTCACCTCCTCTTGCATTTTTCCTGTATCTCTTAGGTTCGTAGGTAGTTACTTGTCCTGCAATCCAAGAAACCATTGAGGAGTTTAGGTCTATTTACAAATTGTCCCAAAGCACTGACTGGTTAAGTGACTTGCTCAGGTTCAGACCGTATGCAAATGAAGACTGAGTAAATCAAACTCTGTACCACAGGAAGTAGCTTGTTAGTAGCTTATAGCCTTAGCCCTCTGTCATCTTCTGCTTTCCTGCGTATATGACTGAAACACTGTATTCTGATCTCCTTGACATTCACTGTAATTTGGATTGTTTTGGCTTCTTCTCTGATGTTCTTATTTCTTCATCAGTCCTACAATCTGCATCTTACTATTCATCTCCATCAAATCAGGCTTCCTCAGCTGCCCTGGTTTCACTGCCCAGGTTTCTGTAGCATACAGTATTACTGGTTGCACTACTCTTTTACGCACCTTAGTTTTCAACTCTTTTCATATTCTTCCATCACACAGTACCACTAACTCTTTGTGCCATGTAGCCGCAGCACCTCTAATTCTAGCTTTTACCTCCTCACTTAAACTTCCCTTCTCCTCAAGTAAACCTTGCAGATATCTGAAGCTATTAACCTGTTCCACTGCATTCCCTTCTATCTCAGTTTTAAGGTTCTTCTGTTTTCCTCTATTTGCAGCCATGACCACTGATTTGTCTGTATGTAACTTCATATCATGTTCCTTCATTTCCACATTCCAACTGTGTATCATTTGCCAAAGTTCCTGCTCAGATCAGCTTGTCGTGTAACATGTGAGTTCAAACACTGCTCTGTCTTTTGAGATTGGATCTTTGCTCATAACTTGTTCTAATTCTAAAGTTACAGGACTTCCAACCATCACAGGATTGTACAAATCAGCTTGCATGTAACCTTGTCATATGCTTTCTCCAAGTGTATAAATGCCCAGTTCTAGTATTTTCCTTATCACCACCTTTTGCCTCCATTATCTGCCTCAGTGCAAAGAATGGGTCAATTGTATTGCATCCTGCTATAAATCCAATCTGGTCATGTCCCATCTTACTTTGGGCTAATATGCATATTTGTTTATGAATCAACCTCTCCAGCACTTTCATGCAGCGTAACAGGAGACATTAGAAAGGTTATTCTCCAGTCATTTGGGGAATGCCTTTCTCTTTTCATACTCTGCCTTTATTTTGGTGTTAATAAAAATGTTTAAAATATCTATTTGTGGTTTATTTTTATCCAGAATTCCAGTGTGCTTTGTGTTGGACAGAGTCATTACCTCGGACATTTTCTGGTAGTGTGTGTATACTCTGAAATGTAACTTCAGGGTTCATTTCTCTCTCTGAACATTTTGATCATACCTACAGTGACCCCATCTGAGTCTGCTGCATTCCTTGATTTTATCTTCCTTAGTGCTCTGCATTTCTTCAAGGTTAGATATTCCTTCCTTATTCATATGCATGCAGCAGTATAACTTCTGCAAGGTTTTCATCATTCAGAAGCTTCTTGAGTTATGGATTCTCTGATAACATGTGAAACAGAGAATTAATATATGCTTTGCTATTTATATTACTAATAATGTTAATAATCACTCTAACTACCTTTTGTCAGCTTACTTTAATTCCTACTCAAACCTCATGAGAATAAGTGTAAACTGTTTATCATGACAAAAAACTAAAATGACTAAACTGATAAAGAGGGAGGACTGTAATAGTTCTCAGCTTAGAATATATAAACAACTCATTTGTAATCATCATCAGACTGTGTGGATGTACTCATTTCCATCATGATACTTGTGAATTTGAATGGCACATACTTGTACATGTTATCTTGTTCTGTAACACAACTATGCACTCATGATTCCTAATGCTGTGATGCTAGATGTTGGTTTTAATGTGGGCAGTAAAACTATATTGATGATTCAACATAATACTACGGCCTAGGATGCACATTCATAATGTAAAGATCAGATATTATTCTGTATGGAATTGTGTATAATAAACAGCTACAATATAACGCTATGATTTGGCAGCTACTATGTGATGCACTTAAGTTGGTCGTCACCGCACTCTTTTCTTTGTTTATGTTATAGCCATTAATTCTGATATTTATTTCTTGGTTTAAGTGGATCTGTTTTTAGTGAGACCCATTGCAATCCATTCAATGGGCTCAAAACACAATTTAATACCTATCCCAAGGCTGTGTGAATTTGGATTAAGTTACCTCTCAAGACATCTGCAACAACTGGAAAGGCCGCAGAAATACCTCACTAAAAGAATCACAGGCCTAAAGCAGATGCCCTACGCTGACCGCCTTAAAAAACTCCAGCTATACTCTGTCACATGTCGTCTACTCAGAGGTGATCTTGTCAAACCCAGAGCTGTTGGACATGCCACACTTAAAGAAATCCCAATCTCTCAGAGCCACACGCTCCAGGGATCTAAACCTTGTCATCACAATAAACAAAACATGCTGGAGGGATAGGTTCCTGACCCAGAGACTCCCCAGACTCTGGAATAGATTGCCCATACATGTCAAGCAGAGTGCCTCTTTGACCCTCTTCAAAAGGAACCTTGATGATTGGATGAGAGAAAGTAAATTTACCCCGGGGATCATGTCAGTCGCCCTGCTAGACAGGGGTCCAGGGAAGTAAATAGTGTGGGAAGAAATAGCCATGGAATTGTTATGGCTAGGCTTGTATAGGCCCTAGACCTGATAGCCTAGTACCAACCTATTAACCTATGAACCTATTATGTAAGACTGTGCAGTGGGAAAGAACCTCTCACATTACTGGTGCCTCCAGCTTCCATCAAATTAGGCAGCGTACAGTGTATAGATTCCAGTCCATTCAATTGAACCACGACAAATTAAAAGGTCTTGATGAAAACAGACTTAACTAAATTCTCCACAACTCACTGATAAAGTATGAACAGCAAAAAACAACATTAAGTCACTTTTTGTAAGTAACTCATGGGTGAAAAGGGCTGTAGTCTCTCAATCTGCCTACCTGCTCTGATAAAAGAATAACTAAATAAAATGGAGTAACAGCACTTTACGCTGATTGCATGTGACTGCACATTGAATGTATTCAAGACACTGGATATCTCCATGGTGATAGACTCAACAAATAAATGAGCCCTATCTGATTTTCTTAATTAGGTGATCATGTACAATAAAAGGTTATGACTGGCATACAGTGTATGACAGCTATGCATTATATGAGATGGTGTAAATATCAGGTGATGAATCAAGATTTATACTTAGTCATGACACTGCACAGTGCTGTTGTGTACCCACTGTTGTCATAATACACAACTTTCTATCTTTCTAACATATAAAATTTATTACAAGTCACCAGATGGCCAAACTGGAAGTCTTCATCTATTGTACAGTGCCCAAGTCTGGCTGCATGCCATATAGTCACTAGCATGAGTTTCTAAATATGACTCTGATCTCAAAGTATATTTTCAGTTTTCAACTCTGCAGCTGTTCAGATTTTGATAAGGACACAGAAGACTGGAAAACTTATTTATATATATTATACTTGATGATTGTGAGGTGGACTCAGCACAACCTACTTGTAGTGTGGCTTACAGTGAAAAGTTCCAAATATACCAGATTTATTAAGAAAACTTTTGCAAAATGTAATTTCTATAGACATATACATAAAAATACACACAGCAATATACAGTAATAGCTAAGCGAATGAAGGAAACACAAATATTTGTCATCAGTAAATAAACAACAATCTAAGACCTTCATGTTTACAAGACTGGCACAAAAACAGTTGTGCTTTGACCTTTGCTATATTCTTAATGATATGTGATTGAAGAAAAACAAGACCAGTTGTGCAGGATGTGTGCCAGGCAGATCTCTGCTACTACTGTATCCAAAGAGCAAAGAATGCATCGGCAATGCACCTTGTGTTTTAAACTGTCAACCTGTCATTATTTACAAGGTAAATAAAAGGACATTAATAAATAAATGTGCAAAGCATGCTTGATGGCATTAAAGTAAGACTATAAGATACATATTAATACAAGACAGCAAAAAATGGGGATTCTAGGGCAGATAAGATGCACTTAAAATAAGATGCAAGAGCCTTATATTGACTACTGTAATACCTGAGAAACTTTAAAAAAGAGCAGGAGAAGAAATGCATTGATTAAGTGCAAAAGAGATATTTGTTATGACAGAAAAAAATAGAAAGGAAGAGCAAGACAGTCAGGAGGGTATCGTTTAATAATTATAAGAAATCTGATAATGGCAAGAGCAGGGGTGGTGACAGAGAGAAGATGGAAAGTAACAATATAGTGGATATAGGACAGCAGCAAGGGCAATGGGTTAAGGGATGTCGGGGGGGTGTCAGATGGAAAGTAACAATATAGTGGATATAGGACAGCAGCAAGGGCAATGGGTTAAGGGATGTTGTGGGGGGGTGTCAGCAGATAGACCTAACAGATCAAGTGGAAGTTAATAGAAAGGTGCGTGTACAAATACATACACACATTTATATATATATATATATATATATATATATATAAAACCCGCGGTGGTACTGTTGCAGTAGTGTTGTTGTCTCACAGTAAGACGCTGTCTGGTTCGATTCTCAGCTAGAGCGTCTTCTGCGTGAAGATATGCGTGGATGGGTGTACCTTCGTTGAAGGTTGTGCGTCAGGGCTGGTAACTCGGCATGTAAAAATCAACTACCAATCATTAGCGGACCGAAGTTCCGCTGTGGCAACCCCTAACCGGGAAAAGCCGAAAGACTCAACATATATATATATCTATATATGGTTTCACTTCAGAATCCTGAAATATCACAATCCTGAATTTCAGAAAACTTCATAATCTGGAAGCCTGAAATCCTGAAAATTCAAAGTCCAGAAAACTCAAAATCCTGAATCCCAAAAGACTGAAAACACACAGGATACATATACTGACTATAGAGAACACAAACCAGATGACGTTCCACCAAATATAAGCCCCCCTTCATCCACCATGTGGGAGGCTGTGCCTCCCACACCCCCTGCTACATAAATATAGCAACTCAAAGATTGTACTTCACTACACTATTATGAGTTATGTTGTACTATAGCAAGTTAAAAGGGAATGTTACTAAGGTTACAACAGGCAGTCATGAACTCATGTGATGATATGTTTGCCATTTTTTTCTGTGGAGTGCAATCTTGAAGTTTATATATTTAATTAGCTGGGGGTGTGGGCGCGCAGCCCCCCAGATGGGGGGCTACAGGGGGGCTTCTCCCCCTGCCCATACTTGGTGAAAAGTACTAGCATTATTCTTGTACGTGTCTCTGTGTCCTTGTACTGGAATATTGTCATTCTTTGTGTCTTATATATTTTCAGTAGTTTGAGTTTTCAGGATTTTGAATTTTCATGATTTTGGGTTCTGGATTATGAAGTTCAGGATTGTGATATTTTAGGATTCTGAAGTGAAACCATATATATATATATAGATAGATAGATAGATAGATAGATAGATAGATAGACAGATAAATGTAAACTGAAAGAGAAGAGGATAGTTGTATCAAGTAACTCCTCAGTTCTGATCTTATCCCATGGGAAGTCAATTGCACTTCCCCTCAATTTACAAGACAGAAGTCGAGATCTTGAGTATACTTCTGCTTTCTTCTGATCATTTTTGACTTGTAAAGTTACACCAAGTCTCATACAGATGTTCTTTGTAATTCTTGATATATAATGAACATGCTGACCACTTTACCTGGAAGTGGTTATTGTTACCATAACTGCATGGTACATATGCTTTCACCACATGAGTAGGCAGCATCATCCTTGGTTCCTCCATGACAACAAACTGCTTTCTCATGCACTAAGAGAAGTTCCTTTCTATATCAAACTTTATATCAGCAGTGCTGTGAGAAAGGGTGATTTGTTACAGACTTTTTACCTTAGCACCAGCAAGCCTAATGTTGATAAACACAGATGTGTTTAATTGTAGGATATTTGCAACATGTGAAAGGAAAAAGAGCAATGTTGTGAGACTAGACTATTGTAAATGAGGCAATTAAAGTTATAGGTAATTAAGATAATGATATTCCCATTAAAACCTGTTTCTGCCCAGTGTTCCAAAAATGGATCATTTTGATTTTTTGGGGGTAAACATTAACCGTGACACACAGGAAGTCCAAATTTATTATTTGGCCTTTACCTTACTGTGTTTAGCTGTGTTGGTAAACTTGTTCATAGGTGTGTACTAGCTCACAGAAGTACCCTAGCATTGTGCCGCCCGTCGTTAGTTCCCAGTGTCTCTATCAAGTAGAACCACTGGAGTGATCCCCGGGGTGAACTTTCTATTACCCATCCACTCATCAAGATTTTGCTTGAAGAGGGCTAGTGAGGTGCTCTGCTTGACATGTATGGGAAGTCTATTCCAGACCATGGGTAGTCTTTGAGTTATGAACCTGTACCTCCAGCCTGTCCTGTTGATTGTCGTAATGAGGGCGAGGTCTCTGGAGCATGTGGTGCGGAGGGATTGGGATTTCTTTAGATGTAGCATTTCTAACAGATCTGGGTCAGACATGGCTTTGTAAGTCAAGCAGAGATCACTCTTAGTAGATGACATGAGACAGAGAAATGTTTGAGTCTGTCTGTATAGGATATGCATTTAAGGCCTAGGATCCTCTTCGTGAGGTACTTTTCTGGCCTCTCCAACTGTTGCAGATGTCTAGTGAGGTATATGCCAAATGGGGCATTATACTCATGGGGCATTATACTATATGATTGGTCTAATGAGGGAAGAGTATAGAGAAATGTTGACTTCCTTCCTCCTGGATGCAGACCCCCTGGTATTGAGATGTGCCACATAGAAGGACTTTCTGACCACAGTGGCAATGTGGTGGTTGAAGGAGTGGTTGCTGTCAACCTGTGTCCCCAGATCTCTTATAATGCCTTCAATGTTCAGTGGACTACCATCGATGTGGTAATTAGTGGGAACTGAGTTTTTTTCCCAAAGGGGATGACTACGCATTTTTTGGCATTAAGCTTAAGGCCATGGTTTCAACACCAGCCACTGGTCTAAGTGAGGCCTTTCTGTAGGATGTCTGCATCACTTGGGGAGCTAATAATGGCTCCCAGCTTGTACTTTTCTGTGAATTTGGTCAGCCAGAGTCCCTCCGTGTTGGCCTGGACTTCTGAGACATAGATGCCAAACAGGAGAGGACCCAGGACCGATCCCTGTGGGACTCCACTCATAACTGGTCAGCAGTCTGACTTGGAGTCCACTACTTTCACACTGTGGATTCCATCTGTGAGCCAATTTGCAACCCACCTAACAATATAGGGGTTGATGCCTAGTCTGCTGTGTTTATCAATAATTCCTGAGTGAGGAATGGTATCAAAGGCCTTGGCCAGATTGAGGTAGGCTGTATGAACTGCCTTACCTTCATCCAGTGCTCTGGTGACTGACTCAAAGAAGTCAACCAGGTTGAGCAAGCATGACCTACTTTTTGGAGATTCCCTATATCCTTGTTAATTAGGTCCATGATGATGAGCTCCATAGCCTTACATATCAGACTCGTCAGGATAATTTCCAGGGTCTGTAGTCACTCCTCCTTTATGGAGAGGGATGACTGTAGAATTAGCTTGTGATTTCTGGGGAAAAAAGTTACTTCATTAGAAAATCTAGTAATTTTTCGGACTGTGCAGAAATGCCACGTGTTAGGTAAGTCGATTGTTTCCCTGTTTGTTGTCAAAGAGAAAGTTTAGTATCGGGTTTTATACTTTACTCCTGTAGTAATGTACATCTGCATACAAAATGTTTTCATGTGGAGCCATCGTCTTTGTACAGCATTTTTTGCACTTGTTCTGAAAATGGAGCACTGGAAATGAATGGGTACAGGGCATGGCACACAATGTTTTGATTTTCTGGTTTTGAAATCTGAAACAGAAGATGGTGGAAGATGCATCATATTTGCCTAATCAATTCTCAGCTGCCCTCTCACTGATTTTATATATATATATATATATATATATATATATATATATATATATATATATGCCTTTGTTCTAAATTGCAATAACCGTAAACCGTAACATGAGAAATGGCAAGTGCATTTAGTATCATACTGTTTCTATTATTTCAGCACAATTGCTGTCTATAAGATATAATTAACTGTCAAGGATATGCTTGACATGTTAGAAGAAGATTTTTTTCCATACAGATATACAGACGACGGAAATGAATCAAAAGTAGACAGCATGGATGAAGAGAGGTCTGGGAGCATCAACAATTTCAGTCGCAGGTAACTGTGTGCATGCACATGTAATTACACAGAAAGGACAAACATGTTATGTGGGTGATACAGTGGATGGCAATGAAAAATCTTCACCTGCTGCTGAAGAGGAAAGAAATTCTAAGAGTCAACGACAAACAGAGGAAGGTGAATGTTCCATGATGCTGCAGCCAGGAGCAGCATGTGAGTCACATAGCAGACCCAAGCGTACCAAGGAAAACCTCAAAGGATCCAGTTATGACAACGAAAGGGAAGAAACTAAGCCCACTAAAAACAGGCAGGGCAAAATAACTGTTTCCATATGTTGTGACAATGAATCAAAAATAAGACACACATGAGAGATGAAGTCTAGATCAACCATGAAAGATTCCTCTTCCTCATTTGAAGAGGAAACAGTCATTACAGCATCTGGGGGACAAGCATGCTGGGTGAAAAAAGACCTGAAACCTGATTTTCTAAATTTTGATTTAGGAAACCAGCTGTCCTCAAGAACTGTTAATCTAGTTTCCCTTTTTAAATTATACTTTGATGAAGAGCTATGCAATTACTTGGTGGAGAGGATAACCCTTTATGGTCAAACAGTAAAAGGTGATCACAATTTGGAAACAGACCTGGGAGAATTACACAATTTTCTGGCTATCTTGTTTCTTTCTGGATATCTGGATTTTCCACACTGGTGTATGATGTGAGAAGTTGACACAGAAACTTTTATTCCAGCTGTTGATGAAGTCATATTTTCACTGTACTGACAACAGCAAATTGAATCCCAGAGACAAAATTGTAAAGATGTGCCAGTGTATGACTATGTTGAATGATTGTTACAGGAAATATGCTGTTGTACAGCAGGATCTGTCAACTGATGAAAGCATGGCTCCATATTTTGGGAGACATGGCGCCAAGCAGTTCCTAAAAGGAAAACTCATAGGATTTGGGTATAAATTTTGGTGCCTCTGTGAGAAACTGGGATATGTGATCCAACCGGAGCTATATCAGGGTGCCTCAGTGTCTCATGAGAATCTGGAACTTGGACTAGGTGCATCAGCTGTACTGAAGTTGGTTTCTATTTTACCAGCAAATGCACCTTTCCAGTTATATGCTGACAGGTTCTTCAGCTCCCTGAAGTTACTGAGATGACTTTCTTCCATGGGCTATGGATACCCTGGAACTGTAATGACTAATAGGACTGAGAATTGTCCAATCATGCAAAAGAAGAGTTTCAAGGAACAAGGAGCATATGAATTCCTGTTAGACAGGAATTCCACTTCCTTGGTAGTAGTGTTGAATGATAATCGACTCGTCACAATGATTACCAACGTTGACCCTGTTGAGTCAGTTGTGTCTGTCCAATGATGGATCATCATCATCATCATCATCAGCCCCCTTTCTCCCTTTTTTTGACATGGATTGGAGGATTGTGTTAACTGTAGCCAACTTTCTCAATTCAGTGCCACACTCCTGCCTTCTTCAACACTCATGCCTGACTGTTTCAGATCTTCTTTCACACAATCAATCCACCTCTTTGCTGGATGTCCTCACTTCCTCTTACCTTCTTCCTGTCTGTCTCAAATCTTCTTCATAAGATTGTCTTCTGCTTTTCTACACATGTGCTCAAACCACAGTAATCTGTTCTCTTTGATCTTTTCTGCAATTGGAGCTACTTTGGCTTCTGTTCTTATGCCCTCATTTCTTCATCTGTCCCACAGTGTGCATCCTACATCCTTTCTCAAGCACTTAATTTCCAAAACTTCTAGCTTCTTCAACTGTTCTGCCTTTACTGCCCAGATTTTTGTACCATACAGTAGTACTCTGTTTTAATCCCATGTTACATGGACATACGTCTGAAGCTTTTTTCCCTGGGTATCTGCTAAAAATTGGATTTGTTTTAAGTTGGACTTTCCCGGTAAACAAATGTTAAATAAAAATAAAATGTACCCATTCATGCTCATTATTCCAATTCTGAAGCATAACATTTTTACAAACATTTCTTGCACTTTTTTGTAATAAATGGTCAAAATGACTGTTCAGGCATTGATTAATATTTCATTCGGAGCAGGTTTAATGAAACTTTACTGGTGGAAACAAATTGCGCAAAAACAGGCTAAATAGGATAAGTGGTATCCTTCAAGGTCCCTGGGCCAGTGGAAACCACAACCCACACTGCTGAATCCTTTGCAAATGCCTTCTACGCGCACCTTCAAGAATGCATGGATCATGCAATCCCAAATAAAACCAAGACCCATTCCCCCAAAGGCAGGCGCCCGGTCTGGTGGACCCCAGCCATAAACAAACTTTACAACAGAAGGAGGAAGCTACTACATGACAGAGCAAAATCCCTAAATGGGAAGGCATCTCTGATCAGTACTAGCAAAAAACTATGATCACTCATAAAATCATCCAAGGCCAACTTTGAGAGAAAAATTGCAAAAGACAATCACAAGGCCTTCTTTAGCTATGTTAGAAACCTGGGTGGAAACTCCCAAATATGCTCAGAGTTAGTCCAAAATGACAATAAATACACTGAACCCACTGACATTGCCAACATTCTGGCAGGTAGGTTCAGTGCAAATTTCTCCTCCCCCTCCCCCCCAAAAGGAGAAATAACTATCCCAGGAGAGTGTAGCCTCCCTAACATCTCAGATGCCCAGGTGAGAGCTGCCCTCTCTAAAGCTAAAAACACAGCATCAATGGGACCGGACGGTGTCCCGGGCTGTGTGCTACATGAACTCCAAGAGGAACTAAACCCAAACATTAGGCTGCTGTTTAATCTTAGCCTTACTACAGGATACATACCCAAAGAGTGGTGTACGGCAACAGTGGTCCCATTTCACAAAGGCGGTGCTTTTACGGACCCTGGAAATTACCGCCCCATAAGCTTGACGAGCCTGGTCTGCAAAGCTATGGAGAGGATCATTATGGAACTCATAAACAAAGACTTTGGGGACCTACAGACATTGGATCCTACCCAATTTGGCTTTGTCAAGGGCATATCCTGCCTTTTGAACTTGGTCGACTTTTTTGAAACCGTCACTAAGGCCATTGATGAAGGTAAGGCAGTTCACACAGCCTACCTTGACCTTGCAAAAGTCTTTGACGCAATACCACACTCGGGCATCATAGACAAACTCACCAGCTTAAATATAAACCCATATGTCACGAGATGGGTTGCAAACTGGCTCAAGGACAGAACCCACAGGGTCAGAGTTGCTGGAGCTATGTCAGACTCTAAGCCAGTCACAAGTGGTGTCCCACAGGGCTCAGTCCTGGGACCCCTCTTGTTTGGCATTTATTTTTCCGAGCTGCAGGCTCCTTCAGAGAGGACTCATAGAAATGGATAATTGGTGCCAGAGCCATGGCCTTAAGCTTAACGCCAAAAAATGTATAGTCATACCCTTTGGGAAAAACAAGGTACCCACAAATTACCACATAGGTGGTAATCCATTAAGTATGGAAGAGGTAATCAGGGACCTAGGGACCCAGGTTGACAGTAACCTCTCATTTGACACTCACATTGCCAAAGTGGTTAGAAAGACCTTCTATATTGCCCACCTTATCATGAAGGGTTTCACATCTAGATCAAGAGAGGTCATTGTGTCCCTGTACTCATCTCTTATTAGGCCAATGATTGAGTACAATGCCCCATTTGGGATGTATCTTACCCGACACCTGCAGCAGTTGGAAAGACCCCAAAAGTTCCTCACCAAGAGGATAAAGGGTCTTAAACATATGTCATATGCTGCCCGACTGAAAAAACTCCAGCTCTATTCAGTCGCATACTGCCTACTCAGTAATGACCTGTGCCTAACGTACAAGGCCATGTCCAATCCAGAATTAATGGACATGCTCCACCTCAAAAAATCCAAATCTATCAGAGCCACAAGAGCAAGAGACTTAAACCTCAACACAGAAATAAATAGGACGTGCTGGAGGGACAGATTCATAACCCAGAGGCTCCCTACACTCTGGAACAGAATCCTAATAATCCATGTTAGGCAGAGCCCCTCACTAACTCTATTCAAGAGAAGTCTTGACGAGTGGATGGGAGATCATAGGTTTACCAAGGGGGTCGTCTCTGTGTCACTACTAGACAGAGGTACAGTAAACTAAACCCTAAATGGGCGTAGTATTCTCATCCTAAGGGGTGGTGAAAGCCACACACACTCTGGCTAGGCTTATAAATGCCCTAGGGCAGATAACCTAGTATGAACCTATGAATCTATGAACCTATAAATGATTTTACATATTGCCCAGAAGCAAATTATACATTTTCATTTTGTTTAAATTTTCCTTGACGTTTTGGTTACAAACATTCTAAGATGTGCAGTCATATTCCTGAGACATATGTTGACGTTACTGATATTTTTGAGCCAATGTAAAAAAACGGTAGTTAAATTGCTGTGATGAGAGCGGCCCAGATTTGCCTGTGCTTTGCCAATGCTTTATAGTTAGTGAAAGGCTGGCGAGACAGCATAGGCAAGAAGTAAACATTCCCAGTAGTCACTTTTCTTTCCTTTTGAGTGTTGGTAGTAGTGATACTGGTGGGGAGATTAATAGTAAGTTTGTTCTGGACAAAATGTCAGACTTAAATATCCTTTGTATGTTTTCAGTACTGGACAAAAAGCACATACTGAAAATTCACCTGCTTCCTGTATATATCATTGGAATAATTAGCACATTGTAATTTAGCAAGAACATTTACTGCAACTTCATCACCACTGAGTTTGTTAAAGTATAAAGCCTTATCAACTTTTCCCTATACCCTCAATTTAGAAAGTACAACCCTAGCACCTAAAGGCTTACTTTATATGCACTGCATCAAAGGTAGAAAGAAATTTATGATCATGCCTCTCAACCTCTTAGCACAAGAAATCTGAACAAAGTCTAAAATAATCAAAGGACAAAGGCTGAAAAAGAGGGACAGATTTTTAATAGGATTTTTAGGTATAAACTTAGAAAGTTGTCAGAATAACAGCTTTTCTGATAACATGCATTTTCTGAATTATGTAAAGTCTGAAACTCTGATGAGTGTTGTTATTGAAAGATTTCAGTGTTTAGTGATTTTTCCATAAAACTGCAACTTTTATAAGGAAAAGATCAAAAATATGAGGCAAAAAACTGGAATTTCTGTAAAAATCTGGACAGTTAATAAATATGCTTATGATATCCAAATGAGGCAAATCCAACTTCTCACAACATAATCATGATACAAGTCTACTGTCTCTTTTCTAATCACAGGAGGTTCCATGGAAATCTTCTTCCCCCCTTTTGTGCCTGTCACATTTCTTACATTCTCAAATCAACTGCTTATTATAGCCTCGCCATTTCTTCTCACCATCACAATTCTGCCTGCTTGAGATTATGACATTTCTTTATGAGCTGGTATGGTTTGAAGTAAAGCAATCTTTATTTATGGCTAGAAGTATAATTTAGCCATTAGCCAAAATCCACTCAGATCTTGCATGTGTCATATACTAATATTAGTTCTGAAAATAATAATAAATCATTCTCCATTCCCACCGGTTGTGTATGTGCAACATCAGAGCCTATAGTTGGGCTCAGTCCTCAAGAAATGCTACCAGTGCACATACTGTGCATTAATGTCAGCATTTTCCCAGACTCCACTTCTCTTTCTTCTTTTTATGTGATGGCCTACTAATTTAATGCTTGATACCATGAGTACATGTAAACACCTTGACTCTGTATCCTACATTTAACAACAGTTTGTCTCTGCTCAAGGCATTCTTACTTTTTGTATAGAACAGCTATGGCTGTGCTGGGTCTGACTTTTGCACAGTGACAAGTAGGAATGTTCCTCCATTAGTCCAGAGCCACATTTGATTACCAAGTCTTGACAGATGGGCTAGCCTACTGCTGTTGACCCAACAACCTTAGCATCACCTGGATAGGTAAACTGACTGACAGATCCTCAGCTTCTTCATTTAACATCATTCTAATAAAACTCTAAATAACCCCCCTTAGAAAAAAGCAACAAAAAACGTCCCACTTAGGTATCATAAATTCATATCCAAACACCTTCACACTATAATACATATAGCCAACAAACTCATAATAAGTGGAGACATACATCCTAATCCAGGTCCTTCCCACTTCTCCCAACCCACCCTCAGACACATAGTTTTCTAGGCCTTCCACATAAAGGAGCTGACCTGCTACTTCTGAACTTAAATCTAAGAAGTATTACAAATAAGATCCCTGTGCTCCATGTTACACTGACCCACTACTCCTCAGATAGTGCCATTTTAACAGAGACCTGGTTGAAACCACACATTCCAAATAATGAAATAACCCCATCCAGGGTATAACATACTTAGGGCTGACAGACAAAAAAGGAGGAGGTATAGCCATATTATTTAAAAATCAACTCATGCTACAACAAGTAAATATCAATATGCCAACACCCAACAAGACCGAGATACTACTGTCCAAACTACAAATTAACCTTAAGAAGCATATAATCATAGTAGCCATCTACATCCCACCTAGTAATAATATTTCCACAATTGAACATATCCTCCATAGTATTTCAAATGAAATCTCCCATGAAACCATCATCATGTGTGACCTAAACACAGATTGTCTAACGTGTAACTCACAAACCCCCAGCAATCATATCAACCTTTTTGATTTCTCACAGATTATCCAAACCCCAAGCAGAATAGACAAACATATAAATACACATTCCATTCTTGACTGGACACTGACCAACAGACCCTCCCACTATCAAAGTGCTGGCTGTCTGCCTGATAGTCTGAGTGACCATATACCCACCTACCTACTCAGACAAAACCTTAAGCCTAGCAAACCCATAATTTTTTGCCAAATCAGGAATAAGTCAAACGTCAATCCCCAAGAAATGGTAGACATACTAAAAAAGTATAATTAGACTTCACTTAAAGGTCTGCCCCCAGAGGATACTGTCAATTACTTTAACCAAACCTTTCTTAACATTCTCAGTAGAATGGCTCCCCCCAGGACATTCCGGATTAAAGTAAACTATACCCCATGGCTGACAAATGAAACTAGAACCCTCTTCAAACAAAGAGATAAAACTTGGGCCTTATGGCAATCCAACAAAACACAATCTAATTGATTAGCATATCAGCAAATCAGGAACAGGGCTAAAAATAAAATTAAAGCAGACAAAAAAATATATATACATATTATTCCAATATGTAACGCAAACACCAGAGAAATCCACAAAAGTTCTGGGTTACAATAAAAAAAATCCTCACCCTGGACAAGTCACAACCCCCACCCCAATATACCAAACAGCACTGAGACCATTGCTGAAAATGTCAACAAGTATTTTAGCAAAAGTATCCAAGTACTAACCAAACACACTCAGAGCTCTCAAGTACCATCTCCTACCACGTACAATAACAACCATGACACCTTTTGATTCCAACCCATTTGTACCAAAACTATAGAAAAACTCCTAAAAAATTTCAAACCTACCACTTTAGCAGCTGGAAACCTACCATCCGAATTTCTGAAAAATAGCAGCAGAAGGTATTTTCTACCCCATATCAATCTTGATCTATCGATCTATCACTGAATAACATGTCCCATCTATATGGAAAATCTCTCACATAATCCCCCTACACAAAGGCAGACAATCAACTGAACTCACAAACTACAGACCCATTGATATACTATCCCCTCTATCTAAACTCATAGAAAGGTGTATACACTCCCAACTTCTAAGCTGTTTCACAACCAATAATCTGCTGGCAACTTCCCAACATGGATTCAGATCCCACTATAGCACTACTACTGCACTTCCTAGTTTTACCAACACTGTTAACCAGTTCAGAAATTATGGAAATATAGTATTAGCAGTATTCCTAGATATATCCAAGACTTTTGACACTGTTTCCCACTGTAGGCTACTATCTGTCCTCAAAAAACTAAATCTTAGCCCTTCTGCCCTTTCCTGGTTCCAAAGTTAGCTATCAGGCCAAATGCAGGCAGTGAAATTGCTGCAAGACCTTTCTACCCTACTCCAGGTTACACTTGATGTCCCAATAGGTTCCATTCTTGGACCACTTGTCTTTAGTATATTTACCAAAGACCTAAATATTTCCACCTAACTAGCATCAACAATACAATACACCAACAATTCCACCCTGATATGCGTACCTCCAACCATCCAATAATGTCATGATAAAACATAACAGTCCTTCACTCATATTGTATAATGGTTATCTGACTCACAACTCACCCTTAAGCCCAAAAATCTAAACTTATGATCTGCCATCCAACCAAGCACACATCTCACTTTGACACCTTCCATATTACAGACATTGATAACACAATAATCACTCCCAAACCGCAAGCCAAATTGTTAGGAGTTATAATTGATAATAAGTTGAGATTTAATATACACATATCTCAAACTATCAAAAAAGTACACAAAAAATGGGGACTCTTTATAGAAAAAAATAATTTCTAATGGACAGTTCGGAGAAGCCATCTCCAGGACCCACATCGTCTCAACCTTCCTCTATGCCTCACCCATAATTACCAACCTTAAAAAGGCTGACCTTGACAAACTAGAAATATGCTATAATAAAATAGCAAGATTTGCCACAGATTCTACATACAGGACACACCACTGCCTAGCACTAAAAACACTCTCTTGGCTAGAAATACCACAACTTCTAATGTATAACCAGCTACTGATGGCACACAAACTTCATTACCAGCCTGAGAAGACACCTTTACTGTTAAACTTAATACATCCTTACTCCAACAGACGCATGCTTTGTTCTACAAATAAATCATTATTATAGGTTATGAAAACTACAAACACTGCAGGAAACTCACTATACCCATACCATGTTTCAAAAAACTGGAACACACTTCCTCACCCATATAAGAACAACTATCAACATAACTCATTTAAAACAATTACTTAAAAATTATTTATCAGATTTGTGGCTCTGCTCATGCAACAGCCCGGGTTAATTTTAAACAACTAATCCCCTCCTCCAAGTCAGTCATTCCTAGTTAGTCATTACTATGCCGACCTCAAATTCTGCATCCTACACTCCCCTAACTCAAAACATTCCCAATTAGTCATTAGTATGTCAACCTCAGATTCTGCATCTTACCCTAGTATATCACCATATATCCTCTCCTCTTCTTCTGTTTCCTACTGTAGCATATTACTGTGTATTTATTCCCTAATTAACTACTTATGACCATATATTACACCAACTACCATCTCTACTAACAGCTTCTACTTGTCTATGGATTCCTCTTCCTTTTGCCCTTTTTCAGCTTTCTAGCATCTACTATTATAATACAAGCAACAGGGGACCCAAGGTAACTCTGGACTGATGCTCACTATATTTTGAACAGCTGCAATACTGTAATTGGTGACAGTTTCAGCAAGTAAGAACCGTATGCCATGTTGATTATAAGTACTGAATTAAGTTTCTCTGCTATGTAACTTTCATCAAGATGTTTATGTCTGTTTTATATGAAATGTTTCATCTATATTTCATTTATATCTAACTTATTATCTATATAATTGTTAATATGTGCAGCTTTTCTGCCCGGGCCTCCACTGAAAATGGCTTCTGCCCAGTTCACTTTCCCAGTAAACAAATGTAAAATAAAATAAATAAATAAACATTGTATCATCATCATCTCTTTAATATAATATGCTTTAGAAGCTTCTCAAGTCATCTGACCTCCAGTCACACAAAGAAAACCAGAATCTTACAGATCATCTTGTCCTCTTATTCCATTTATTATGCAAAGTAAAAATAAATCTAACTTTAGCTGGATCCTGTCCTCTTGTACGTACAGTGCTTAAGGGCAACATACCAATCAGCTTAGCATATGTCGATAGAAACGATAAGGCATTTCTCTTGCAAGAGGCATATTTCACTATATAATATCTAAGGAGTTGGTGTAACAAAATTAACAGTTACTGCAAATGAAGATGGGTTTAAATCTGACATACTTCAAAAGGAAAACCTCTATAATTTCTAATAGCTTCCATTCTGTTCAAAGCAACTCGTTCGGTCAGGCATAGAACAGCAACTTGCTTTACTTCTTAATGGATGGATGTGGGAGATTTGCTGAAGCCATGAAACCTTTGGCCTGTGCAGTGGCATCATTAATTAAGTTTCAGTACAGCCAATGAAGTAATTTAATCTTGAAGTGACAGAAGAAATTCTCAACTTTAGTATTCTTCATCCTATTAGAGTTATTGTTTCTCATCTTTCTTATCAGCTGCATAGAGTGCTGTTTTGAAATTATTTAAGGAACTGCAAGAGAAAAGCTCGCATTGGGTACAGTAGTGCAGTGGTTAGCCTTGTTGCCTTACAGCCAGCAGTTCTTGAGTTTGATTCTCTACTGGGGTGCCTTGTGTGCAAAGTCTGTACATCCTCCCTACTATATTTCAAGAAAAATAAATGCTGTCTGCCATTATATCTTGCTTCACTAGTGTTGTCTTCAGGCACAATAGTCTAAAAAAAAGCATAACAGAATGAGTGTATTAGTAGATAATATCACCAACTGCTTTACAAAGCATGCTTAGTGGGTGGGTGGGTGTGGTTAGAGAGCAGATGTGTGGGTATGTTGCATGTTTAAACATAAAGTATTTTTTTTTCCTACAGATGGCCACAGTACTGAACCATAAAGGAAGAACACAATGAACATTCACAAGTACTGTATATTTCTGTCACACAGATTCGTGACTAATATTTCTTCTGCAGATGCCTGCAACATCATGTGACCATTATCTAAGATGTCTTCCTTATAGCAATCTAAGCATATAATACACTTTTCTGATTCTGCTTAGAGTATTAAAAGGCTATCTTTCTCATCTGTTGTTGCATAACTTTTAATGTACAGACATGTATGCAACATTTGTTTTGCTAAGTACAGCGTTGGATTATAGGTTTGCCGTTCTAATTAATTTCGTTACTGTAGATCTTTTAGTGGCTGAGAAGGGATTAACACTTTTGCTCTGACTTGTTTTTGACAAGTAAGGGGGATAACAGACACTAGAACATTTCAGTTGCATATACATTTTGGACCATGTGCTCCCATTTGTCCGATATCCTGCAAAGGATATATTCGTGATCAAAATTCAAATAGAGAATAGACTTCTATGATTCTTGACTGCAGTATTTAAAAAATGAAAACTGTTTTACCTTTTATACTGTATGCACTTTTATTTTAAATGTATTTTTGTGATAGTGCAGGCATGGATTTCAGTACGGATGCATATTTGTCTTCTCTTGCCAAAGCTATGGCTTTGTATTTACAATGTCTAATCTGTTAGGCAGTTTAACCAACTCTCCCTAGAAGTTGCCTGTGTAACACTTTGATTGTCTTGGGCACACTAAATTATTCCATCATATTTTATGTATACATACATCATGGCACATTGCAGCTTAAGTGTCAAGGTACAGTTTTAATCCTATCATACCTCTATTATGTTGAT
>NC_056733.1:1225867777-1225927777 GCF_019279795.1 Protopterus annectens
ACTATTATTAGGGAGCTGGAGAAAAGGGGAGAAACCAGCCCCAGACTGACTGTGGTATCTGTATCCTCTTAAGGGAAATTGCACTCGATGCAGAGAGTTGCATCTGGAAATACTGTGTGTGTACTGTCATCCTCCCAGTGAACATTACTCACTGTTGCCAATGTTAAGGATTGAGGCTCCTTGATTACTGGTTAGCAGTGCTGACTCATCATATAGGGTAAAGACAGCTTTTCTATAATTTTCATGAATCAGTGTCTTCTGACATCATCTGTGCAGCTTCAGGGTATCATCATTTTTCATATAGTTTTACTATCCCTCCTTCTTGCTTATAAAATTATATATCAATTCTTCATTTAAAATGTCATTGTATTAATTCACATGCAGATTATCAATCCATGAAATCATTTTGTAGCTATTTAAATATGAATATATATATCTATCTATATATATATATATATATATATATATATATATATATATATATATATATATATATATATATATATATATATATATATATATATATATATATATATGTGTGTGTATATATATTTATACACACACATATATATATACACACACACATATATATATATATATATATATATATATATGTGTATATATATATATATATATATATATATATATATATATATATATATATATGTATACAGAGAGAGAGAGCTAATCTCTCCCTCTCTTTATATATATATATATATATATATATATATATATGTGTGTGTGTGTGTGTGTGTGTGTGTGTGTGTGTATATATATATCTCAATATACGTAGCATCTGTAATAAAACTAGTCAGCTCCATGCCCTACTAGAGACACACAACTTTGATTTTTTATGCTTATCAGAAACTTGGCTAAAGCCTTCAATCAAAGACATAGAAATTACCCCACCAGGCTATAACATTGTTAGACTTGATCGCACCACCAGGAAGGGTGGTGGAGTAGCAATCATATATAAAACAAACCTAAACCTTACTCTTCTTGACCTTACCCTCACCCAAGACAACAATGCCGAAATAATCTGCTCCAAAATACAAATCAACACTTCTAAAGCAATAAACATCATTTGTGCTTATCTACCCCCAGGAAATAATATCCCCACCTTAGAACAAATTCTAGAACAACTCTCTGATAAACTCCCTCAAGAAACACTATTCCTTGGGGACTTTAACATTGATTGGAAAACATGTAACAATACTAACCCTACTTCCCATATTAACCTTCATGGTTTCAAACAACTCATTAATAGTCCAACTAGAATCAATAAAAAAAGCAACATAGAAACTACCCTAGACTGGATCCTTACCAACTCCCCCCTGCAAACCTACCAAACTGGCATCCTTCCAGATGACCTAAGTGATCATTCCCTCACCTACACCATTAGAGCTAAAACTAACCTAAACTTACCTTCATCTCACAAAACACTACACTCCAAAAAACAATTTAATCCCGAGCTATTTCAAACAGAACTTTCACAATACAACTGGACCCCTCTAAAACACCTCACACTAGACAAGGCTGTTGAGCACTTCAACTCAGCATTCCTTGCAATCCTAAACCAACATGCCCCAAGTCGCACCATTAGAATAAAAACTAAAACAGCACCCTGGCTAACCTCTAATACTAAACATAAAATAAAACTCAGAAATAAATCTTGGAGCAAATGGCGTTCCTCTAGAAACCCAAAAGATCATCAAACCTTTAGAGAGCTTAGAAACAGTACCAAAAGCGCCATCCTTTCAGATAAAAAGAATTATTACTGTAAACTTCAGCAATCCACTACAAAAGAACCTAAAAAGTTCTGGTCTACAATTAACAATCTACTTACCCCAGGCAAAACAGTTACACCCAACCCACAGGACACTGACCCTGATGATCCCTCTTTAATAGCCAACAACTTCAATACTTTCTTTACCACTTCCATTCAGAGTCTAGCTGACCACCTATCTCCTGACACTTCTCAGCTGCTCTTAAGTAGGATCGACGACTCTATCCCTCCCCTTCAACTTCAACCCATATCCACCTCCTATATACAATCACTTTTACAAAAACTGAAACCCACTACCCCCTCAGCAGATAAGCTTCCTGCCGAATTCCTGCAAATAGCAGCTAAATCTATTGCCTACCCTGTCTCTATCCTAATAAACAGATCCATAAAAGAAAGTACTTTCCCAGCAATTTGGAAAATATCATACATCATACCCTTACACAAAGGAGGTAAATCTACTGACCTTTCTAACTTTCGCCCCATCGCACTATTATCTCCTCTAGCCAAAATCATGGAAAAATGTATACACAAACAACTACTCAACCATCTCCTCCATAACAACCTACTAGCTAACACTCAACATGGATTCAGACCCTCACACAGTACTACCACAGGTCTACTTTCTTTTACCAACACTATCAACTACAACCGTAACAACAACAAACTAACCTCTTCACTTTTCCTAGACCTATCAAAAGCCTTCGATATGGTAAACCATATACTTCTTCTACACATACTTAAATCCCTTGCCCTGGATTACTCTTCAATAACCTGGTTTTCATCTTATCTTGAAAACCGGCAACAAGCAGTACTCTGGAAAAATTCTCTATCCGCTCTACTTCCCATCTCTCTAGGAGTACCCCAAGGATCTATACTAGGCCCACTTTTATTTTCTGTCTTTATTAATGATCTCCAATCATCTATCCAAAACACTACCTGCATACAATATGCAGACGATTCTACCATAATTTGTACAGCTTCCTCTCAAACAGAACTCCAGTCTCTGACCCAATCAACCTTTTCAACCGTTGAACAATGGTTCTCAAAAAGATGTCTTCTCCTGAACCCCAAAAAAACTAAGCTATTACTATTCTCACCTAACCACAAATCAACTCAACTAAACTTCACTATTACTGCAAGTGATAATTCCCACATTTCCCCCGACTCTACTACAAAACTGCTAGGTGTTACTATTGATAATAATCTTAATTTTGATTATCACATCAATAACACAATAAAAGCAGTGAATAAAAAGATTGGCTCACTGTATAGAATCAAACCCTTCCTTACACCCAAAGCACGGATCACCTTAGCACAATCCCATCTTATCTCTACCCTGCTGTATGCTTCCCCTGTTTACACTAATCTCTCTAAAGGTAACCTTAGGAAACTAACTACATCTTACCACAACATAGCTCGATTTGCCACAGCATCTAAGTATAGAACCCACCACTGTCTAAACCTAAAAGTATTACACTGGTTGGAACTTCCTAACAAGCTTATCTATCAACAACTTCTAATAGCACGCAAAATTCTTTATCAACCATCAAAAACACCAGCCCTTAGCAACCTCTTGACTCCTTACAGTAACCTGAAACAACTACGCTCCTCCAAAAAGCTACAAGTCAACACTACTAGAATTACAAATTCTGCAGGAAACTGCCTTTTCTCAAACTCAGTTGGTAAAATATGGAATAACCTCCCCACACATATCTCCTCTCTACCCACTCTTCCTCTCTTTAAAAAACAACTTCTTTTACATCTAAACAATTTCTGGCTATGCTCTTGCACCAATCCAGACTAATCTGCTCTCATCTGTCTACTTTCATATTTCTTTAATCAACTCTGTAATGTTTCTCTCTGATCACATAATGACTTAATGATTACATTGTTACTACCATTCTCAAACATGAATTAAAAAAAAAAAAAAAAAAAAAAATGTATTTTTACAATTAATGTTTTTATAAGTAGTACGAAAGTATTCAATGCATAGTTGGTATTAATTGTTTTTTCTTAGATTTGTACAACCATACCTGGACTAACATCATTGTATTTTGCTTATTGCCTGCCTCTCTCAAGTGTATTTGTACTGTTTTTTAAATTACCTTGCTTTTATCGGTGGAGCTTTTCTCCCGGGCCTCTACTGAAAATGGACTTTGATCCAGCTAGACTAGCCCAACAAATGTAAACCAAATAAATAAAAATAAATATATATATATATATATATATATATATATATATATATATATATATATATATATATATATATATATATATATATATATATATATATATGTATATATATATATATATATATATATATATATATATATATATATATATATATGGGTCTACTGTATATGATCGAAAACACACTTTTTCAAAAATAAACAATAGACCCACGGTTACTCAAAAGTGCACTTAAGCGAAAGTGCACTTCCGCAAACATAGGTTCAACAAACCAATAAAGAACACAGAAACATTGTTTTTGCAGGGGGCCAAGCCCCTCTGCACCCCCCACACCACCCTTACTTAAATATACCAACTCCGAGACAGCACTACAGTGGAGAAACACGTAAATTCCCTTTCCCCACTGTAGTGTGCTTCAGCACCTGTTTTTCTTAAAGGTTCGTTGAACCATTCTTCGCGGAAGTGCACTTTCGCGTAACAGAGAACCCACTGTTCATTTTTGAACAAGTGTATTTTCGTTTTTTTACAGTAGACCCATATAAATATATATATATATATATATATATATATATATATATATATATATATGGTTCCATTTCCAGCCATCGAAATTTCAAAATATCGAAGTTCTGATCATCGAGACCAGAACATCAAAGTTTGAAACATTGAAGGTTACAAGTGTAACCAAAATCAATAAATAAATTTTAACAATTGTAAGCCTCCCTGCACCCCCCACACCCCCTCTACTTTAATATTCCAACTCTGAGACCACACTATGGTGAAGTAAAGGGAAATATCCCATTTAGTGCTATATACAGAAGCGCTAAGCAGGGCACCTTGGTGCCCTGCAAAAACACAAACATTCTCCCACCTACTCTTACCTTTTTCTTCCCCTTCAAACCTTCAATATTTTCAAACTCGATGTTCTGGTCTCGATGATCTGAACCTCAATGTTTTAAACGTTCGATGGTTTGAAGGGGAACTATATATATATATATATATATATATATATATATATATATATATATATATATCAGAAATTGTACAGTTTTCAATAATATAAATTAAAAATAAGGAAAAAAAAGAATAAACACCTTCCTTATAAATACTTTTCTCTAACTTCTCAATCTTTCATACATTTCTTATTATTCTTTTTCCTATCAGTTTTAGTAAGCCATTTTGCTAATTGGCAAATTGTCTTGCTATTTGTTGTTATAAATAAAATTTTACATAATTCTTACATACCTCCTTTCCAAAAAACTAGAAATAATCCCATAATTTTAAAGCTTCTTTCCTCATTGCTATGTATGCTATACAAAAACATAGTATCAATAATACAATAGTTTAATGCCATTAACAATGACAGTCAAGGTGGACAGCATAATCATGGAATAGTTAGTATTCTGTCTTAATTCACATGCTTCTCAAATTCATTTCTTTACTTGTGCACCTTTTCTGTAATGTCGCGGTGGTACAACGGTAGCGTTGTTACCTCACAGCAAGAGGTTTTCCCGTTCGATTCTCGGCGTGGCTTGGGAGTGCCTTCCTTGTGGTGTCTGCATGTCCTACCAGCAGTTGGGTAGCATTCGAAAGACATGCATGCGTAAATGGGCGTGCCTTCATTGAAGGCTGGGTGTCAAGCTTGCACCTCAGCATCTCGTAAAAGTCTACTGCCAATCATTAGTGGACTGGAGTTCTGCTGTGGCGACCCCTTACCGAGCTACACGCTCTAGGGACCTAAAGTTTGTCACCACAATAAACAGAACATGCCAGAGGGATAGATTCCTGTCCCAGAGACTTCCCATACTCTGGGATAAACTACCTATCTATATCAAACAAAGCTCCTCATTAGCACTCTTCAAGAAAAATCTTGATGATTGAATGGGAAATAGGAAATTCACCCCGGGGATCACCTCTGTGGCTCTGCTCGACAGTGGCACAGGAAAATAATTTTCTTCGGTGGCAAAAGCCAGGGTACCTTTTTGGCTGGGCTTGTATAGGCCCCAGGGCCGATAGCCTAGTACCTACCTATGAACCTATGAAAAGCCGAAAAGACAAGCAACAACTTGTGCACATTTTCTGCAGAATGTGCATGTTCTTTCCTGTGGCTCGGAGGGCTTTTACCTAGGGCTGTAATTTTATCACACAATTACCTGGAAGTAAGTACGTATACACACACATATATACATATATATATTTATATTTACACACACACACACACACACATACACACACACACACACAAACAATATGGAAAAGTGCAGTGGCAAAATGATTTCCTTTGATCTTGATGACCTGGGCCAGATAGAAGGATTTCCTGACTATGGGGAAACATGATGATTAATTGAGAGAGAATTGTTTACGTAAGTACCAAGGTCGCTTATGACCAAATCTGTCTGAAGTGTAGTATCATTTAAAACATATGAGACAGGAAAAGTTTTTTTTACTGAATTGCTGTGAAGCTGCACTTTTTTGCATTTAACTTGAGTCCATTTTAGGTATGTCAGGTATGTCATATTCTAGCCCTGGCTGGACCTACTTATCATCAGTGGATGAGCAGATAATACAGCGCAATTTGTAGTCATCAGCAAACTTGATTAACCACATATCTGGGATATTTGACAAGATGTCTGCAAAATAATTGCCAAAAAAGAATGGGACCCGACACTAATGCCTGCGGCAGAGCAAGATCATGGGTAAATGGGGCCCAAGGTAGGGTAATGGCCCAGCACCCCCCAAAGCCATTCCAGTGGCCCATTACTTGGCTGTCTTCCCCCAGTTTCTATAAACACTGTTCAAAATTATCAGTGTGCACATTATATTCTTGTTTACTTTTGAAATGATTACACAGATGTTGATTTAATTTAAAACATATATATTTTTATCCTTTTGTTAACCAGGTTAGTCATACAAGACTAATAGCCTCTTTTCAAGGGAGATCTAGGGTGGTATTTATTATACTAAGGGACATTTTGTCAGGGCATCAGGCAACTTCCTATACAGTTTTCAATACGTTTCATGGGATCTTTTAGTTCCACTTAAGCTACCACCAACTCAGGCAGATGGAGGATCAGTTGAACATCTTGCCTAAAGGTTGACTTAGTAATGAGTGTGGCACTCTCCCTTACACTGCACTGCAGTATCAGCAATCCACATATCTAGTGTGAGAATAGAACCCACATCCTTCTGCAACAAATGCAAGTGGGGTATCTGTTTCACCACTAATATCATCATCATCATCATCATCCCACTTTTTCCCATTTTCTACTTGGGGTCAGGGTGTTGTGTCAGCTGTTGCCATCTTTCTTAATCAATGCCACTGTCTGACCCTCTTCGACACTCATGCCAGACACTTGCAGGTCTTCTCTCACACAACCCATCTATCTCTTTGCTGGATGCCCTCACTTCTTCCTGCCTTCTTCCTGTCTGTCCCAAATATTCCTTCCTGTATTGCCTTCTGCTTGTCTGGACATGCACCCAAACCACCATCATCTGTTTTCTTTGTCCTTTTCTGTAATTGGAGCTACTTTGGCTTCAGCTCTTTTCTCTGCATTTCTTTGTCTGTCCCACAATGTGCATACTACCACTTGTCTCAGGCGGTTCATCTCCAAAACATCTTACTTCTTTAGCTGCTATGCTTTTGCTGCTCAGGTTTCTGTACCATACTGCAGTTTGGGTTGCATCTTACTTTTCAGTTTCTTTGGCATTCATCTGTCATATACTACTCTGATACTTTGTGTTAGCTGACTGCAACTCCCTCTGACTCTAGCTTTGATTTCCACATTCAGATTTTGCTTTTCCTCAACCATTTCCCCAAGATACCTGAAGCTGCTATCCTGTTCCACTATTTTCTCGTCTCTCTCAATTCTGAGTGTCTCGTCATTTCGCCCATTTGCTGCCATTACAACTGTTCTATTTGTATTCAGTTTCATACCATGTGCCTTCAGTATTGCATTCATTCCCCTATCCTTTCCTGCAGTACCTGTTCAGAGTCTACCTGTAATTCCATCTTGTCTGCATACAGCAACGTTGCTGATCTTTTCCCTCCAACATGTATGCTAATGTAGTACATCACCACAATGAATGGCAGTGGGCTCAGAGCTCACCTGTGATGCACACTCATTCCCACTGGGAACATCTCTGTGAGACTGAACACTGTTCATACTTGAATCATTGGGTCCTTGTACATAGCCTGCACTAATTTTAACAATATTTCTGGCACTTCAAACCACTACAGGGCTGCACAAATCTGCTTTCTTGGGACCTTATATGGTCCTTGTATAGGCTTGTTAAGTTTAGGAATATCCAGCTGGACTCTTTCCTCATCTCTAGCTTGTTTACAAGTATATGTCTCACTGCAAACATTGGGTCAGTTGTGTTGCATGTTGATCTGAATTTTAACTGCTCATCTCCAATCTTATTTTGTACTACTCTGGGTATTCAGTTAAAAATCATTCTCTCCAGAAATTTCAAGCAGTGTGATAGGGTTTTCATATTTCTCTACTCCTCACAGCTATGAATGTCACATTTGTTCTTAAACACTGGCACTAGTATGCTTATTATCCAGTCATGTGGGATACACCACTCTCTCCATACTGCTATGAATACCCTGAGTCAGCAGTAGCCTACCCCAGCTGTCAAGACTTGGTAATCAAATGTGGTTTTGGACTAAGGGGAAGATCATTTCTAGTTCTCACTTTGCAGAAGTCTGTCCCAGCATAGTCATAGCTGTTCCATACAAAAAGTAAGAGTACCTTGAGTAGAGACAACCTGATGTTGAATGCAGGATACAGAGTCATGTTGTTTACATATACTCATGGTGCCAAGCATTAATTTAGTAGGACATTACATCAAAAGAAGAAAGGGCAGTGAGGACTGAGAAAATGCTAACATTATTGTTTTTCTTTTATTCTAACATCGGTTTACCAGGAAAGTCCAACTGAGACAGAGCCCATTTTAAGAGGAGGCCTGGGAGAAAGGCTCCAGACACATGTCTCTCAAACAACCAGAACACCTGGAGGAAACCCATGCGAATGCAGGGAGGACATGCAGACTCCACACAGAAGACACCACAGCCAAGAATGGAACTGGAGCAACACTTGCTGTGAGGCAACAACATACCTCTCAACTGTCCCTGATTTCCAGGTTTGTCCCTGATTTTGATTCAAATATCAGCTTTGTCCCTCTTAATCCCTCCTAAAACTGATGACTTTTGGATTAAAGGAGGTGAATTATTCTCCATAAATAATGACAATAATTAAGAGTTATCAATTTCCTTTACTTCACAAAATGTACATTAATTAACATACTTTTATTCTGCGAATGTCTCACGTTAATAGTAGTAATATTTTAAAAATGTCCCTGATTGTCCCTGATTTTTTTCTGGGTTTGCCCCTGATTATGTTGAAATTTGCCCCTGATTGGTTGAGAGCCATGGGCAACAATGCCAACTGCTACACCACTGCACCACGGTATGTGCATTGGTAGCATTTCTTGAGGACTGACCCCAACTAAAGGCTTCAATGTTGCTTATACACACCCAGTGGGAATGGAGAATGATCTTATTATTATTTTAAGAGCTATTGTTAGTACAAGACACATATGGGTGCTGACTTAGGGTACTCATACCAGTATGGAGAGAGATGTGTATCCCAGATGACTGGAGAATAAGCATACTAGTGCCAGTGTATGTTGCATGTACACAGCCATTAACTTGTCCAGACTTGATGGCAAGTTAGTTAATTAACTTGCGCAAGCTCAAACTGTGTACTTTGATTACAGGAGACAGGAGCCTGCATCCTCTAAAAAGACTACCAGACTGTCATCAGGTTTTAATTTTCAAGGAATTGTGAGTTTCAAGGGAAGAGAAGTTTACTGTTGCTCATATCAAGTCAATTTTCAATATGCAACTGTTTTGTTTAGAAAATGGTCATCATCCCTGTTTGTGCCATGAAATTTGAACATGGTGTTATCAGCACAACAGGTAGCATGCTTGCTTTTGATGCACAAGGCTGTGGATTCTAATTCTATACCATGTACATAGATTGCTGATATTGTGGTGTACTTTAAGGGGCATGGGAGTGCTGCACTTCTGAGCATGCCCTCCTTTGGATTAGATGTTTAATAACTATAAACCAGTTAGTTTTATGGTAATTCCCTATTGCAATATTACCAGCTTACCATTTTTTTAATGTAACATAGGAAATTTATTATTCAAGTGCAACAGGCACCAAGTTTGTACGTGAAACACTGAAACGTAAAGTGTTGGACAACAGCGACCTCTTTATTAATTACAGATCTTTTTAATGTTGAAATATTTAGATGACTTTTACTTCTACAGAAATTATGCATAGTGACTGATATTGGTGGATTTTAATTGCAGAAGTTTGAGTGAGCTTTTATGGCTGAAATATTTCTGAAAAAGGTTGTCTTGTCATTATCGGTTTTTACATTTTGTTTCATTGCTTAGTGGAAAAATGTTCAAAACTAAAAATTTAAAACACCCTTAACAAGTGGTGCTGTATTATGCAAAGAATATAATACCATCAGAAAGGTGAATTAAAGAACACATGCATGTATGCATGGTCCAAACAATGAGTGTGAGGGGCCTATGATTTCAAAACAAACCCACAGGTAAACTTAATCGGCCACTGGTCAGATACATTTTCTTTAAATATGAGTTTTAATGCCATATCAATGAATGTGAGTTTCAAGGGCAATGAGTTTACTGTTCACCTTACGTATGTTTTCTTTGTGGAAAGGTATTGCTGTTTAGTAAATGACTATCAGTGTTTTTGTTATAAATTTGAAATAAAAGCTTTAAATAAAATCCAAATATTTCTAATCAATGGGATCGTAGGATCTTAGGAGATTACTAGTCCATTGACCCTGAGGTCATATTAAGCCTAGCCATTTCATCCCAGTGTTGAAGCAAAGAAGAACATAGTATGCATACTGACAGGATTGAACAGCGTTTATGGTAACTGGTAAGAAATAGCCAGGAACCTCAAGAAAATAAATCAAAATAGAGTAAACACTTCAGCCTGGGTCCTCCTTCAGCTGCCAGTGTTGGTGATTGTAAGGATGGAGGGTACCTAAAGCCAACTCTGGGCAGGTTAGAATAAAACAGAAGTACTTACTACACTACCAGTCTTGTAGCATCATTTCATACTCCATGCAGGACGCATGCGTATAGCCAAGAACACACATTTAAGACATGCTGTACAGATTTATTTCCAGGTGGAACAGACAACATTTTTTCACCAGAATAATATCAAATGTTGTATCTTCAATAAATCAATGAAATAAAAATATACACGGATCCAAGTGAGTTAATAAAAACGTAAGTGCACCCAGGGTGATATATGTTATCATATCACTATCGTGTAATAAAAAGCCTCTGCTGTAGCAATGTATAAGCTCAATCTGCAAATAATAAATTTGAGTGTGTGGGGGTGGAGGCAACGTTCTGGAATTTGGTACACAATTTCCAAAATAATCTCTGTATTCTGGAAAGAGTGACTCCCAGACAATATCATAATTCAAGGTACACCACTTTTCAAAAAATAAATACTGTATACCATTATACATTACTTCTCCAGTGTTGCATTGACGGAAAACCATCTAAAGAAATCTAATATTATTAATTGCTTCTACAATGCAAAGTGTACTTTACAGAGTGAGTGTGTGTGTGTGTGTGTGTGTGTGTGTGTGTGTGTGTGTGTGTGTGTGTGTGTGTGTGTGTGTGTGTGGGTTGTTGGATGTGTTGGTGTGGCTGTGGGTGTATTATGTGTTTGTGTAAGTATGTTTCAAACATTTTATACGTAAAGTTTTTTTTTTCTACAGCTTGTCACAGTACTGAGCTATAAAGGAAGAACACAATGAACATTCACAAGTGTATTTCTGTCACATAGATTTGTGACTAATATTTCCTCTACTGATACTGGAACAACATGTGACTGTTAGCCAAGTTGTCTTACTTATAATAACTTAAGCATAACATAAGCACTTTTCTGACTCTGCTTGCAATATTAAAAGGCGGTCTGTCTCGTGTCTGTTGTTGAACATTTAATGTACAAACGTGAAGCACAGAGTTGGATTATAGGTTTAACTCTTTTACTACCTCAGTTTCCAAAGACCTTTTGGTGGCTGAGAAGGTGTTAACACGGTCTTGTTTTTGACAAGCAAGGGAAGCACTAAGCAATGGAACATTCCGACTGCATATACACATCTATTCTGGATTTGCATTGGCTAATTTCTTGCACAAGGTATCTTAAGGATACCAATTCAAATAGATAATAACAGTATTTAAAATATGAATGCACTTGTACCTTTAATACTGCATGTACTTTTTTTAATTTATTTTTTATTATTGTGCAGGCATGGACTTCATAAGCATGTGCATTAAAGCTGTGTATTTATATTCTCTTGCAGAAGCTTCAGTTTTGTATTTTTTTAGTGTCTCATCTGTTAGACAGCTTAACCAACTCTCCCTAGAATTTGCATGTGTAATACTTCTATGGTCTTGAGCACACTAAAGTGTTCCATCATACTTTATATATACATACATCATGGCAAATTACAAGGTAAGTGTCAATATACACTTTTAATTCTATCATACATTTATTATGTTGCTGGTCTCTGAATAAAAATCTTCGTAAACATTTTATGACTCATATGCTCATATATTACTGTCTCCATCAGTGATATCACTGTTGTGATATTGAAGTGGAGTATCCACAGAATTTAAATTACAGGCCTCATGATCATAAATGTGGTGCATCCTTTAATGTCTGCAGGGGGGGTTGTTGACATGAATACTTTGTAATCTATCTTATATCACTTGTTTCTCAGATTAATTTCCTGACTTGTGTACCTTTTTATGCAAAATTTGCATCTCCTTTCCTTTGTCTGTGTGAGCTTTTTTTACCCAGTTCTCTAATGACATTCTAGAGTTGCCTGGAAATGTGCATGTGTATGTGTGTGTGTGTGTGTGTGTGTGTGTGTGTGTGTGTGTGTGTGTGTGTGTGTGTGTGTGTGTTTCTGTGTGTATGATCCATGGAGTGGACTGGTACCGTCTTATGAATTGTTTCCTGCTTTCTGATTATCATTTTTAGGATGAGTTCCCTGAACCTGTAAAGCATAAATGGGTACCTGGTTAACAAAGGTAAATAAAATAAAATAAAATAAATAAGATTTGTAGAGAAAAGCTATACAAACGAATCTTAAAATGTAAGCATTGAGTGGGACTGTCAAAGTAATTATAAATATACATTTTAAACATTGTAACAGATATGCATGCTTGTATGAAATCATGAATACATAGATAAATGAGAGCAGTCATAATGAGCTGTTATGGTCTCACAAAGTGACATTTTTTATTGTACAGGTTGGCTTAAATCATGTGTTTTCCATCCTCGAACCTTTTATACATTTCTTTATTATCTGAGCTTCTCTAAGAATGTAGTACCTGGTGTCAGTGTATAACAAATATGATGTATTCATACTACTGGGCTACTTTTCCTTATATATAGTGTGTAGGGTGATTCCCTATTGAAATGCCATCACTCATAATGCCAAGTGTTGACAGACCAAAAAAAAAAAAAAATAAAATATTGAAAACCCAGGAGAAGAACAAATCTCAAACATCACTCTTCTCCTTTAAAATTATTTTTTGTAGCGGAATCCTTGCGCACACACACACACACACACACACACACACACACACACACACACACACACACACACGCAACCTAACTTATTTATACCAACTATATGATTGCCAAACATTGGATAAAAGGGAATATTCCATGAAAATGGTGTCTCACACTTGGGAAATGTAAGTGCATTTCTTAAGTCATTCAGTCTCTTTGCTTTATGACTCTCCCTAGCAGGTTCCATCATTACAAATAGTTATCATGTAGGCTAAAGCCAGCCTTTCTATATTTTCTATTAAGAAGTGTCTTCTGACATCATCTGTGCAGATAGTTTTCATGTTCTTCATGGTATCATTACTGATAATTTTCTTCAGCTTCATTTTTAGGAGCACCTACCATATGTGCCCATTCAGTCTTTTCTATATTTTGAGGTGCTTTGATCAGTATAGATTTTTTTTGCTGTACTTTCTCAAGAGGCCCAGTGTATACCTAGTGTGCAGGGATATCATGTAGAACTTCTCTGCTGATTACCTGCGTATACATTCCCCGTTCCATGAAGTTGGCCTACAGCAATGAGACTCTCTAGTAATATATAACCATAGCTGTCAGTCACTTCTGTAAACCTGGGATAGGTGATCTTCAATTTTGCCCATAGCCAGTTTCCTAGTGATCAGGTCTTCTAACCCATCCCAGATATCCAGGGTCATAGGGCTTAAATCTTTTGTGCCACAAAACCGGCCATTCTTTTCAGAATTTCTACTTACACTAATAATTACAGATGTTGCAGAGGACTTATGAAAAGCAGCCATGTTGTATAAAAGAGATATGGATCATTTGGTCCCATTCTGAAAAAATGGAAGGGTTTACTAATTAGGAGGAGAGTTGGGGTGACTATGTTATTTTATTTATTTTGAGTTTGTTAACTGGGTAGCTGGACTGATCCAAGGACCCTTTTCAGCTATGACTTGGTTCATTTGGCAATTATAGATGTCATCAACAGTGATGTAACACAAAGGCAAAGAACAAGCAAAGAAGAGGCAAAATGATAGTAATAATAATAAAAATCCAAACTTGTTAAGTTTGATAAATCTGCTATTTATAGGTTCATAGATTCCTAAAAGGTTACAAGGCTAATGGCCACAGAGCTGTTACAAGTCTAACCATATGTATCCCGAGTTCCCTAATTGTCAGTGGTTAGGTGAATGAAGGTCATAGAGGTAAGAGTTTCTGGTAATTAATACTGACTGCCTCTATCCAGGAGGGACATGGGTGCTATCCTGGAGTGAATTTGCGATGGCCCATTCTTTGATCTAGATTGCTTCTGATGAGGGTCAGAGTAGGAAAAAATATTACCTTGAAAAGTTCAACAGTACAAACTATATTATTTATTATTGTTTATTTCCAGTTTGATTACCGGGGAAGTCATGGGCAAAGCCCAGAAAATAATGGCTTTGCCCATGTCACCCCACCCCCCCAGGCTAGGCCATACCAACTCACTGTTGCTGGGATTCTACTAACTATAAAATGGTGGCTCTCCACCTCCCATTCTCTCTGCTTGTTTACCCAAGGATAAAGCCCCTATATGTCTAGAACAAAAAAAAAAAAGATTTTCTGCTAAATACTTGCTCACTCTCAGCTATGTTAGTATTTACGCACTTTTAGCTATTTTAAAGAATGTTATTTTATCCTATGTATGCTCAATTGTAAAGAACTCCTGTATTATTTTATCTTGTCAATGTGTATTTATTAGATTGTATGCTACATATGCTCAACTGTATAGAGCTACTGTATGATTTATCTTGTCAATGTGTATCCATTGTATACTACTGTATTTGGAGCTCTTCTCCAAGGGCCTCCACTGACCTGTGTCCAGTCGGACCTTCCCAGTAAACAAATGCAAAAAAACAAACAAAAAAAAAAGTCCACTGGGCCCAGAGAGCCTATTATTAGTGGAGGACTGGGGAGAAAAGCTCCATGAAACAGATTATAGTAAAGATAGCAGTCCAATAAAAATAAAAGTACAAGTGCAAATACATATCAAATAATACAAAGTGTAAGCAATATTGCCCATAGTGGAAAAATATCATGCAGATACATTTTAACAGATTCACACAGTTAAAGTCAAAAGTCGAAAGCTATTTACAATATTTACAGAGTGTAAGAGATTGTGTGGGAATTAGCTATAGGAGGTTATAGCCAGCTATAAGGTGCTTAGGAACTCAAGAAGATACCCTTCCAGGGCCTTTTGTTAGAGAGTTCTAGGTAGGGAGAATACAGTTACATTTCCATTTGCAGGAGAGGTAGGTGTAAAGGTGAGTTTTGAAGTTTCCTCTACTGATACTGGAACAACATGTGACTGTTAGCCAAGCTGTCTTACTTATAATAACTTAAGCATAACATAAGCACTTTTCTGACTCTGCTTGCAGTATTAAAAGGCGGTCTGTCTCGTGTCTGTTGTTGAACAACATTTAATGTACAAACGTGAAGCACAGAGTTGGATTATAGGTTTAACTCTTTTACTAACTCAGTTACCAAAGACCTTTTGGTGGCTGAGAAGGTGTTAACACGGTCTTGTTTTTGACAAGCAAGGGAAGCACTAAGCACTGGAACATTCCGACTGCATATACACATCTATTCTGGATTTGCATTGGCTAATTTCTTGCACAGGGTATCTTAAGGATACCAATTCAAATAGATAATAACAGTATTTAAAATATGAATGCACTTGTACCTTTAATGCTGCATGTACTTTTTTTAATTTATTTTTTATTATTGTGCAGGCATGGACTTCATAAGCATGTGCATTAAAGCTGTGTATTTATATTCTCTTGCAGAAGCTTTAGTTTTGTATTTTTTTAGTGTCTCATCTGTTAGACAGTTTAACCAACTCTCCCTAGAATTTGCATGTGTAATACTTCTATGGTCTTGAGCACACTAAAGTGTTCCATCATACTTTATATATACATACATCATGGCAAATTACAAGTTAAGTGTCAATGTACCCTTTTAATTCTATCATACATTTATTATGTTGCTGGTCTCTGAATAAAAATCTTCGTAAACATTTTATGACCCATATGCTCATATATTACTGTCTCCATCAGTGATATCACTGTTGTGATATTGAAGTGGAGTATCCACAGAATTTAAATTACAGGCCTCATGATCATAAATGTGGTGCATCCTTTAATGTCTGCAGGGGGGGGGGGGTTGTTGACATGAGTACTTTGTATTCCATCTTATATCACTTGTTTCTCAGATTAATTTCCTGACTTGTGTACCTTTTTATGCAAAATTTGCATCTCCTTTCCTTTGGCTGTGTGGGCTTTTTTTACCCAGTCCTCTAATGTCATTGTAGAATTGCCTGGAAATGTGCATGTGTGTGTGTGTGTGTGTGTGTGTGTGTGTGTGTGTGTGTGTGTGTGGATGTGTGTGTGTTTCTGTGTGTATGTGTGTGATCCATGGAGTGGACTGGTACCATCTTAAGAATTGTTTCCTGCTTTCTGATTATCATTTTTAGGATGAGTTCCCTGAACCTGTAAAGCATAAATGGGTACCTGGTTAACAAAGGTAAATAAAATAAAATAAAATAAATAAGATTTGTAGAGAAAAGCTATACAAACGAATCTTGAAATGTAAGCATTGAGTGGAACTGTCACAGTAATTATAAATATACATTTTAAACTTTGTTTGTAACAGATATGCATGCTTGTATGAAATCATGAATACATAGATAAATGAGAGCAGTAATAATGAGCTGTTATGGTCTCACAAAGTGACATTTTTTATTGTGCAGGTTGGCTTAAATCATGTGTTTTCCATCCTCGAACCTTTTATACATTTGTTTATTATCTGAGCTTCTCTAAGAATGTAGTACCTGGTGTCAGTGTATAACAAATATGATGTATTCATACTACTGGGCTGCTTTTCCTTATATATAGTGTGTAGGGTGACTCCCTATTGAAATGCCATCACTCATAATGCCAAGTGTTGACAGACCAAAAATAAAATAAAAATAAAATATTGAAAACCCAGGAGAAGAACAAATCTCAAACATCAGTCTTCCCCTTTAAAATTATTTTTTGTAGCGGAATCCTTGCACACACACACACACACACACACACACACACACACACACACACACACACACACACACACACACACACAACCTAACTTATTTATACCAACTATATGATTGCCAAACATTGGATAAAAGGGAATATTCCATGAAAATGGCGTCTCACACTTGGGAAATGTAAGTGCATTTCTTAAGTCATTCAGTCTCTTTGCTTTATGACTCTCCCTAGCAGGTTCCATCATTACAAATAGTTATCATGTAGGCTAAAGCCAGCCTTTCTATATTTTCTATTAAGAAGTGTCTTCTGACATCATCTGTGCAGATAGTTTTCATGTTCTTCATGGTATCATTACTGATAATTTTCTTCAGCTTCATTTTTAGGAGCACCTACCATATGTGCCCATTCAGTCTTTTCTATATTTAGAGGTGCTTTGATCAGTATAGATTTTTTTTGCTGTACTTTCTCAAGAGGCCCAGTGTATACCTAGTGTGCAGGGATATCATGTGGAACTTCTCTGCTGATTACCTGCGTATACATTCCCCGTTCCATGAAGTTGGCCTACAGCAATGAGACTCTGTAGTAAGATATAACCATAGCTGTCAGTCACTTCTGTAAATCTGGGATAGGTGATTTTCAATTTTGCCCATAGCCAGCTTCCTAGTGATCAGGTCTTCTAACCCATCCAAGATATCCAGGGTCATAGGGCTCAAGTCTTTTGTGCCACAAAACCGGCCATTCTTTTCAGTATTTCTACTTACACTGATAATTACAGATGTTGCAGAGGACTTAAGAAAAGCAGCCATGTTGTATAAAAGAGATATGGATCATTTGGTCCCATTCTGAAAAAATGGAAGGGTTTACTAATTAGGAGAAGAGTTGGGGTGACTATGTTATTTTATTTATTTTGAGTTTGTTAACTGGGTAGCTGGACTGATCCAAGGACCCTTTTCAGCTATGACTTGGTTCATTTGGCAATTAAAGATGTCATCAACAGTGATGTAACACAAAGGCAAAGAACAAGCAAAGAAGA
The DNA here is from genome assembly GCF_019279795.1 of Protopterus annectens. Taxonomy (NCBI): domain Eukaryota; kingdom Metazoa; phylum Chordata; order Ceratodontiformes; family Protopteridae; genus Protopterus; species Protopterus annectens. Next base: position 1,225,886,519 of record NC_056733.1, read on the forward strand.
GGCAAAATAATAATAATAATAATAAAAATCCAAACTTGTTAAGTTTGATGAATCAGCTGTTTATAGGTTCATAGATTCCTAAAAGGTTACAAGGCTAATGGCCACAGAGCTGTTACAAGTCTAACCATATGTATCCCGAGTTCCCTAATTGTCAGTGGTTAGGTGAATGAAGGTCATAGAGGTAAGAGTTTCTGGTAATTAATACTGATTGCCTCTATCCAGGAGGGACATGGGTGCTATCCTGGAGTGAATTTGCGATGGCCCATTCTTTGATCTAGATTGCTTCTGATGAGGGTCAGAGTTGGAAAAAATATTACCTTGAAAAGTTCAACAGTACAAACTATATTATTTATTATTGTTTATTTCCAGTTTGATTACCGGGGAAGTCATGGGCAAAGCCCAGAAAATAATGGCTTTGCCCATGTCACCCCACCCCCCCAGACTAGGCCATACCAACTCACTGTTGCTGGGATTCTACTAACTATAAAATGGTGGCTCTCCACCTCCCATTCTCTCTGCTTGTTTACCCAAGGATAAAGCCCCTATATGTCTAAAACAAAAAAAAAAAAAGATTTTCTGCTATATACTTGCTCACTCTCAGCTATGTTAGTAGTTACGCACTTTTAGCTATTTTAAAGAATGTTATTTTATTCTATGTATGCTCAATTGTAAAGAACTCCTGTATTATTTTATCTTGTCAATGTGTATTTATTAGATTGTATGCTACATATGTTCAACTGTATAGAGCTACTGTATGATTTAGCTTGTCAATGTGTATCCATTGTATTCTAATGTATTTGGAGCTGCTCTTCTCCCTGGGCCTCCACTGACCTGTGTCCAGTCGGACCTTCCCAGTAAACAAATGCAAAAAAAAAAAAAAAAAAAAAAAAAAAAGTCCACTGGGCCCGGAGAGCCTATTTTCAGTGGAAGACTGGGGAGAAAAGCTCCATGAAACAGATTATAGTAAAGATAGCAGTCCAATAAAAATAAAAGTACAAGTACAAATACATATCAAATAATACAAAGTGTAAGCAATATTGCCCATAGTGGAAAAATATCATGCAGATACATTTTAACAGATTCACACAGTTAAAGTCAAAAGTCGAAAGCTATTTACAATATTTACAGAGTGTAAGAGATTGTGTGGGAATTAGCTATAGGAGGTTATAGCCAGCTATAAGGTGCTTAGGAACTCAAGAAGATACCCTTCCAGGGCCTTTTGTTAGAGAGTTCTAGGTAGGGAGAATGCAGTTACATTTCCATTTGCAGGAGAAGTAGGTATAAAGGTGAGTTTTGAAGTTGTTTGAATTTGACATCTCCTTAGTGTGGAAGGGAAGAGAGTTCCATTTCTTACCTAAGGAGAAGGAGAGGAGAAGTTGTTCAGCAGGACTTTTAGGTTTGTGGACAATAATTAAATTTTGTTGGTCAGATCTGAGAGTTCTATTTGGGGTGTAAGTGGGAAGGATGTTTGTTAGAGTGGGGCATTTGGATGGATTAAATATTAGTCTATGTGTTGTAGTGAGCTGGAGGAAGTCCAGGCAATTTGTGAATTCTAACCAGCTGAGGGAGTTGAGGGTAACAGTGATGAGTGGAATGTTTGGCTTTGGTGGCAAATGTAGACATTTTGTTATAACAGCTTTCAAGTTTGGAAGTGATGGAAGAGGATAGGTTAGTTAGTAGCGGGGAGCTGCACAGCAGGGAGGGAAGGAGGAAAGAGGAGGCCAGAGTATGTCTGGTAGAAGTAGAGAGGAAGTGGTTGTTCCTGTATAGCATACCTAGTTTTTGGTGGGTTTTCTTTATATTTTGCTGAATATGGATGTCGAACTTGAGGTATTCGTCCATAGTTACACCAAGTAGTTTGGCAAAGGGAACAACTTAGATCATTGAGTTGCTTTGGCTAAAGACTTGGAAGGAATTTTTATCAAAAAGAAAGATTTTGAGGGTGTGAATAGTAGTATTTTAGATTTGTTAGCATTGAGAGAAAGCTGATTTTGGTGCATCCAAATCTCAGTAGTTGAGAAGGCAGTCTGAGTTTTAGATAGGAGTTCAGAGAGGTTAGGGGCAGAGCAGACAAGTGTAGCATCATCTGCATATTGGATGACTTTAGCATTAGGAATAGCAGAGTGAAAGATATTGATAAAAATATTAAATAGCATTGGTCCAAGGATGGACCCCTGAGGTACTCCGGTAGGCATGGTTAAGAAAGGTGAGGTGCCTTTTTTCCATTTCACAGCCTGAGATCTATCTTGCAGGAGAACAGAGTGTCCAGGAAAAGGAGAGTTTGGAGGGTATTAGGTTGGCTTAGAAGGTGCGGTTGAAGAGTTTAATTTACGGTGTAGAGATAAGAGGGCACTTATGGAAGTTCCCAGGATCTCTTGCTTGATTGACAGTTTCTAGAATGAGTCTAGAGAGTATGGTAGAACTGTTATGGTGCTATGGAGCCATGTTATTTGGATGTTGAAGTTGTTTTTAAGTTAGAGGTAGAAAGAAAGGCATAAAGTGGGAAGTGGATTAAGGGGAAGAGATTGGAGAGAGGAGAGAGAGAGAGAGGGCAGAAGAAGTTTGAAATGTTAAGCGTTTTGCCTCCTCCCTAGTAAAATAAATTAACCATCTGTGAAGGAAGGAAATTTCAAATATAAAGACTCCAAGGTTCACTTTGGCCATGGGAGATAAAGACATCCACTACCAGAGGATAGGAACACTGAATGAAGTTTAGAAATGTAAATACACAACTTTCTTGAAGGGAAAAATGTTGCATACAAATGAGGCTGTCAGGTTTACCCACACCTTATCCCTCACACACACACTGGTCAACACACACACACACACACACACACACACACACACACACACACACACACACACACACACACACACACATACAGACTTCCTTATGTTAAAGCGCTTAAAATAAATATTCACAAATATGAAAGACCTCCAAACCTAGCAGCACTGTTCCTCAGCAGTCACTAAAGCATACACCTAACGCAACATCAAACATGTCGCATAAATCTTCACATAGTGGGTCCTTGAGTCCAAAACCCATAAGGCAAACATATTATTTACCTAATACTCTTGTCGTTGGAGAATCCATTGTGTGACACTTAGATGCCCCACTCACCAGGTTATAGAAGGGGAAGATAACAGTTAGTTGCCTATCTGGAGCCAGGTCCTACAATATCATGCATGCACTGCATCATAGGTACCGATATGATTATGTCATAATCCATGTGGTTGTAAATAACTTGAGACACACCTTACTGAACTATTTGAAAAGAGATATCTGTGAATGTGTCAAAAATAGGTATGAGCCTTGCATAGAGCAGCATTGTATCTTCACCGAGGATGATGTGATAGTATCAATGTGAAATGATTGATTTTAATAATTGGCTTATTGTCTGGTGTCACTCCAGGGGGATTCAGTAGCTGTCAGCATGGGAGAACATGGTCAAAAGACCACATTGCTTTGCCAAGGAAGGGCTGCACCTAACCCCTCCCGAGGATTTTGCATATTTAGCTACCCTCTTATAGCCTTTTAGGCAATGCCAAAAAGACAAAACTACCAACAGAGCGAAAAAGTCTACAAGCAACCTTAAAGTGTCACTGCTCAGTGCTGAAGCCTAAACTAAAAACTCCACACCCTTCAAGCCATCCTCACGCTGGAGAATGTAGAAATCTGTGCCATGATGGAGATTTGGTTTACAGCCATAGAACGTACTCCAATAGAGCATGGCAACAGTGTCTTCTACACAGTTAGACCAACAGCAGCACAGACTGGGGCCAAAGGTGGAAGTGTCTCGATCTGCACTAACAACAAGCATACCTCCTGGTTGGTTAAACAGGATAATACCATGGAACTCATTCATGTGGAAGTCACCATAGATAAGGTCACTCACCATATCATGGCTAGCTGCATATGCATATGCATATCATGGTTGCCTCCTGAAAAGTCTCAAACATAATCTATTAGGACCACTTGAGGCATTCAACTATAGTGTTGAAACAGGCTACATTCCAAGTGAATAGAGGACAGCAACAGTTATTCTTCTCCACAAGGGCAGACCATCAACTGACCCAGGGAACTACAGGTCAATCAGTCTAACAAGCCTAATGCAAAAAGCCATGGAATGAATTATCATGGAAATGATAAACAAGAACATTGACAACTAACAGACACTGAACACATTGGCTTTGTTAGGGGAAGGTCATGCCTACTTAACTAGGTGGATGTCTTTGACAGGATCGCCAAGGCAGTGGACAAGGATAAAACAGTGTATACTGTGTACCTTGATCTAGTTAAGGTATTCGGTAACATAACCCACTCAAGCATTATTGAGAGACTCTCTGAGCTAGGCATAAATCTTTTCATAAGTCACTGGATTGCTGGCTGACTCACAAGTAGGACCCAAGAAGTTAGGATCAGTGAGATCACCTCCACAAAGAGACTGGTCACTAGCGGAGTACCCTGGGGTTCTGTGATGGGACCACTCCTGTTGGCATCAACTTCATAGGATCATATGATCATAGGAGGTTACTAGGCTATTGGCCCTGAGGCCCTTATAAACCTAGCCAAGATTTTAGCCCATGTTTAGAGAAGTCAGCACCCAAAGCCCCTGCCCAGCAGGGACACAGGCGGAATCCCAGGGGTGCATTTTCTGTTTCCTATCCAGTTATCCAGGCTGCACTTAAAAAGGTATAATGAGGTACTCTGCTTGACATAGAGAGGGAATCTTTCCACAGGTGGGTGAGTCTCTGGAACACAAATATGTCTTGCCAACAAGTCCTATTGATATCACAGACCAGGTTGAGGTTGGGTGTATGGGTTGTTTGAGTGGAGCTTGACTTGCGGTATATACAGGAGTCTCATCAAGGTGGGGTCTGAGATTACTTTGTATGAAAGACAGAGGTCACCTCTGAGGAGTCTGCATGAAACTGAGTAGAGGGACAGAGCTTTTAGCCTATCTGTGTAGGGTAGATGATTGAAGACCCGGATTCTCTTGGTAAGGAACGTCTGTGGTCTTTCCAGTTGCTGCATGTACTTTGCGAGGTACATGCCGAAGTGGGCACTGTACTCAATAATTGGCCTTATAAGGGAAGAAAACAGGGATGTTATGACCTCTTTGTCCATGGATGAGATACCCTTACTTATGAATTGGGCCATGCAGAAAGCTTTTTGTACAAAGAAAGCAACATGATGGTCAAAAGTCAGGTTGCTATCAACCTGGGTGCCGAAATCCCTCAATACTGATTGTGTACTTAGGATATTGTTATTAATGTGATAATATGTGGGGACGTCACTCTCCCTAAAGGAGATAATGATGCATTTTTTAGCATTCAGCTTGAGGCCATGTTTTTGGCACCTGCCATCTGTTTGGGTGAGACCCTCTTGGAGGACATTCACATCATTTGGGGAATTGATGACGGTGCCCAGCCTGCAGTCATCTGCAAACTTGGTAAGCCATAACCCACTGGTTTCGGCCTACACCTCAGAGGAGTATATCCCAAATTACAGGGGACCCATGACCAATCCCTGGGGTATGCTATTATAGGTATACTGCCTGAGGTGGCTTCCCCTATTTTGATTAGGTGGGTTCTATCAGTGACCCAGTTTGCTACCCATCTGGTACCATATGGGCTGATGCCTAGTTGAGAGAGTTTATCTATTATGCCCAAGTGGGGAATAGTGTTGAAGGCTTTGACCAGGTCAAGATAGGTGGTGTGCACTGTCTTCCCCTCGTCCATGGCTTTGGTGACTGTCTCAAAGAAGTCAACCAGATTTAACAGACATGACCTCCACTTGACAAAGCCAAACTGTGTGGGGTAAAGTGTTTGGAGGTTGCCAATGTCTCTGTTAATGAGGTCCATGATAATCTGTTCCATGGCCTTGCAGATCAGACTAGTTAAACTGATGGGTCTATAATTTCCTGGAAAGGTGGATCTCAACCTTTCTGTAAAGGGATGAAAGTGGATGTCCTCCACTCACCTGGGATAAAGCCAGTACTCAGGCTTTGGTTGAATAAGGTGCCTAATTTTGCTGAAAGTTCATGCCTGAGTTCATGTAGGATGCAGCATGGGATGTTATCGGGTCCCATGGAGGCTGTATTTTATGCCTTTGAGAGGGCAGTGATGACCTGTTCACTAGAGATAAGGGGTGGGGTCAGGTACTGAAGATGTCCTCATTTACTGATGGGGGGACAGAGGGGAGAAGTTTTCACTGAATCTGTCAGCCAGTAGATTGGCTATATCAACAGCATTTGTGTGTGCGATGTCCTTGGCCACCAGTTCTGAACAGATCTGGGTGCTTCCTTTGAGATTGCAGACATATGTGAAGAAGGCCTTATGATTGTCTCTAGTAGATGTGGCCAATTTGGACTCAAAGTTGGCTTTACAGGATTTCACTAGTGCTCTTATTTGCTTGTTCAGGCTAAGGAGATATTGCTTCCAGTTGGGCACCTGCTCCTTCTTGGTCCTGGACAGCAATTTTTTGTTTTGTTATATAGCTTATTTATTGCAGATGTCCACCAGACATGTTTACTCTTCCTTGCAGAGTATGATTTTGTCCTGTCAGGTATTCCTGATTCCATGCATCTATATAAATGCTCATATAGTACTTTGATGTAGATTTGGACATTGGTGCCCGTTCCTACACTGGAGGAGGAAGCTGTGAAGCTGTTTATACCATCCCTCAGGAGGCTGTAATCAGCTTTGCAGAGGTTTTTCTGTATGACTCTAGCTAGAGAGGGGATCAGGGGAGATGGTGACTTCCAAAGTGATTGTTTTATGGCCGGATCATACCAGGGAGGATGATACTGTAGGGGTGCTGCAGTGGTTACTCATATTGACTAATACCAAGTCCAAGATATTATCACCTCTTGTCAAGGTATCGACTAACTGTTCCATGGCATTTGCAATGATAAAATTGAGGAATCTCTGGGCATTTGTGTTCTGGTATAAGTAGTTTTTCCAATCTATGGTTGGATAATTAAAGTCATCTAGGATCAGGATAAAGGGTTGAACAGGTCCAGATAGGTGGAGTGGGCATCTTATGTCAAATTTGGGGGTCTCCAGCTAGCTATAATCTGAATAGGGGTCTTGTCAATGGTTAATGGCACCTGGAGTGTCTCCTGTGCGCCATACTGTTTGACAAGCCTGGAGGTGTGTGTGTGTGTGTGTGTGTGTGTGTGTGTGTGTGTGTGTGTGTGTGTGTGTGTGTGTGTGTGTGTGTGTGTGTGTGTGTGTGTGTGTGTGTGTGTGTGTGTGTGTGTGTGTGTGTGTGTGTGTCTTTAATATATACTGGAACCCCACCTCCTTTAGCTTTACTACCCACAGTTTGGGCTCTGAATGTATAATAGCATGAGTAACCTGGTAAAGATGGGGTGCTCTCCGCAGCTTTGAACCAGGTTTCTGTGACTGCACAAATGTCATCATCTTTCAGGGTTAAGAATGCTTGCAATGAGTGCAGTTTCATGTTTATACTCCTATCATTTAGCAGCATGACCTTTAATTTGTGTTTTGTTGAAATTCTTATGTTGGTTCAACCTCATGACTTTTCCTAAAAAAGGCACTATGAGCGAGGAAAGGGCCTTTGTCAGAAGCCTAATGCCCAATTAAGACACATGCACAGCGGATCTCTAGCAAAGCATAGGGTCTGTTGATCATATCTTCCTAGGCTGTCAGGTACTGGCAGGAGCGGCTTGTGCTATTGGGCTGCAGGACTGCAGACCAACAGCTGTAAATCAAAAAGAAAAGAAAAGAAAAACAAAAACGCATCGCAGAACATTGTGCATGCACACTCACGACATTTCTGATATCCGGACTGCTGATGAACCAGTCTGGAGCATGCACACAGAATCCAGAATGTCTCACCAGCAGTCTGGATTAGGAAGATAAGGATTCAGCAGCATAACTCAGAAGTCTATGCACTTACAACTGCATAGGCTGAAAGGGGATCGGACCGCAATGTCCACACCCAGCCTGCTCTCGTGGGAAGAACCTGCTTTGACTGCAACATCTGCATTGCAGGAAATCTCAGCGCGGGCTATGCAGGAAGGAATACTTGGGTTTACTGACTTTGGATGTTTGGACTGCAACATCCACGGGCTTTACAGACAAACTGCAGGAAGGAATACTTACTTTAAGGTATGGAACTGACAGAGTGTGTGTGGCAAACTGCAGGAAGGAATACTTACTGCAACTGAGCCCTGTGGAACTCCTCCTTCTGTACCCCTGTCTCTGTGATAGCATTATTACAGTATCCTATAATTGTCCTGTTATCAAAATCCAGTTTTGTTCATCTGTAGAAGTAGTAGATAGTGGTCCACAGTTTCAAAGGTATTTTTAAGATCCAGGGAAATTGCACATGTGAATAATTTTTTTTTCTATACTGGTAGAGATTTGGTTGCCTAAAGTATTTAAAGCTGTTAGTGTACTGTAGCTGGGACAGAGTCCGTGCTGAGAGTATATCATACTTGTGATATTATTGTAGTGTTTGTCTAAATACTAGCTTTCCCAGAGTTTTGGCTGTAATGCAGGGGTCGACCATCAATTAGGAGTCAGTGACTGTGATGAAAGTGATAACTCTGGGGAAGGGCAATATTACTGAGATGGATTTGGTAGTGAGAGTGAGACTGAATATATGTTGTGATTGGTAGCGTAGAATGGCACTGTCAACTCTTAGTAATTTGGTGTATAATATGTAGAAACCTGAGTTGTAACAATACTGTATTTTATGCAATAGTTACTGAGTGTAGGGGTGTGTATGGTGGGCAAGGAATGTTGATAAAGAATTTTGTTGAAGGAGAGAGAGGGAGGGGAGTATATGTTGTCTTTCACTCAAGTAATATTGTTTGTTATGGGCTGTACATTAGCTGTAATGTTTGGAAATATTTTACTGGTTCTTATGTTTGTAAATGCCTGCCAGAACACTTTTGATTCCCTGAATAGATTACTCCAAAGACAGCAACACAACTTTAGTTGTGTTGATGTTTATTCTGGTGCCTTTGCATAGCCTTTGGAAGATCTCTATTTTACTCGGGTTACTAAAGTTTTTTTCTTCATGTGCCCATGCTTTGGTTCTTGCTTTGTTTATTTTTTACTGGAGACTCATTGGTTTTATAGATGGAATAGTTTAGCTTATATGGGGAATAGTATATTATTGAAGGTTAAATATATCTTCATAATTGCATATCTGCTTCAATTTATGAACTGTAGCTGTTTTCTATAGTGATTAGCTAGCTTCAGAAATTATACTGGTACCATGAGACAAGGAGGTAGTTTTCCCACTTTAAATTTCCAGGCAGTAAGAAATGGGCAATAGTCAATCTTATTGTGTCAGAGAATTTGTTGTGTTCATTATTTATCAGCTGCGTTTGTTATAACTATATCTAGGACTATTTTCCCGGTAATAGGCTTGGATCTGCTTGGATCTGGTACGATCTCTCACAACCTGTTTATATTTCTGACAGTTACTTTATAATGGTAATACAGTTCTGCCTTTAATTGATTGAGATGTAGGTTAACTAACCCCTCCTCCATATGTGCATACTAACATAAATATTAGGGTTTGTCGTACTGACTTTGTTTTATTGTATTGTTTGTTTCAGTTTCAGGAAGTGTATAAACCAGGGTGTTATACTAAGTACATTTATCTTATTGATGGATAATAGTAAAGTAAAACATGTAAATCATTAGTAAAGAGATAGTACAATAGTTAAAATTGATGTGGTAGAGAAAAATACTAGATCAGAGTGAAGACAAAATAGAATCTTTAGAAATGCTATGGTAGAGAAAAGTATTGGAATAGAGGGGACAAGAATTTGTGCAGCATAAAAGTATAGTAATGGAAGAGAAAGAAATTAGTGGTACACACTAATTTTTGCAGCCCAGTTAAGTAGTGCTGGTAGTTTACTGAGAAATGTATCAAACTAGGTATGAAAATAGTTAGCAATTGGCCAAATGAAATGGTGTGTGGCTTGAAGCTATAAGAAAAAATATCTGATTGGTTGTGATTATGGACAACAATGGGCCAAATTAGATGGGGTATGGTTTGAAGTTTGTAAGGAAAAAATGCTGGGGGTGGGGGCAAGTGGAATATATGGTACAAGAGGCAAATGAGTTTGTGTACAGTTTTTGTAATCTTTCTTACCATCCTCTAAAAATTTTTGCATTCCATGGCTTGCGGGGAATGAAATGTTTCATAGAAAAGTCCAATGTTTTTTAATTGTCCAATGTTATGGAATATATAGTAATAACTTTAATGAGATATCAGTTTTAGTTCTTTCTTGAGTTCATATGGCATTCTTCTGTTGTAGCTGCTTTTCATAGTTGCCTTGTTTGTGCTGTGGCACAATTCTGTTGAATATATTGTTTGTAATTGCTTTAGACAGAAGTTGGTTTTATAGATAGGTGTCACCCTTTTGTGTGTGTGTGTGTGTGTGTGTGTGTGTGTGTGTGTGTGTGTGTGTGTGTGTGTGTAATGCCCCAGTTGCTATATGGTGGAGGGTAGAGAATTAGGCTTGAACCCTGTATTTTGGGCCCAGGTGGCAAGAGCCTAAATTCCCTACCCACCACCATTTGTAAATAATTTACAGATGTTTGCCTCATATTTGTTTTGTTCTGTTCCTCATAAAATCTGTGGTTTCCGACTGTATTTATGTCTTTACACATTCAGTAGTGCAGTGGTGCAGTGTTGCCTGACAGCTACAGATTCTCTAGTTTGATTCTTGGCTGGGGTGCCTTCTGTGTGGAGTCTGCATGTCCTCCCTGTGTTTGTGTGGGTGTGCGCTGGTGTCCTTCCATCTTACAAAGACATGTGTCTGGAGTGTTTCTCCCTGGGCCTCTGCTGAAAATTGGCTTTGGTTCCAAGCCAGACTTTCCTGGTTAAGAAATGTGAAATAAAAAAAATGACAATCATTTGAATTTCAGTCTTCATATTCTTAAGAAAGTGAATGATAACTAAAAACCTTTTATTCTAGCAATTTTCTAAGTTTATAAGATGGATATTTTAAATTTGTCCCTATTTTTGGGACTGTATTCCCCCATTATTGGCTTTGTCAAGGTTTTTTGTACTAAGGTTGAAAGCTATGGTAAGAACTGAATTCACTGAATATATTTAGGGGCTGTATTCCCCCATTATTGGCTTTGTTCAAGTGTTTTGTGCTAAGAGGTTGACAACTATGGTGAGAACTGAATTCACTAAATAGTAGCCATTTAAGTTTAAGTCTTCCTCTCTTTCATAAAAAAGCTGATTTGGCATAGCGGTATGTTGCGTTGACTGTTTTGCATAGGGTCCTGGGTTCAAGATATATCAGTGAAATGTATATTGATAAAACAGCATTTTATTCTAGCAACTTTCCAACATTATACAAGCAATGTTAAAAATGTGTCCCTGTTTTTTGGCTTTTGCCCCCCCCCAATATATTTTGACTTTTTCCAGATTTCTTCTGCTGCAAAGTTCAGAGATACAGCTGAGTGTTAAGTAGATTTTACAAGGAGCTGAGATATGTAGGGGAACAAAAGTTTAGTGCTGCTTATGCTGAGTCAGTTTGCAGTGCTAATAGCACAACAGGTACTGTACTTGCTTCTGATACAGAAGGCTCTGGGTTCTACTTCCCCAGTAGGTAGATGCATTGCTGATAGTGTACTGTGTTGCAAAGGGGTGGATGCTACAGTCCTTTTTGGCAAAGATACCTAGCAACTATGAACCTGTTATCAGTTTGCCATCCATTCCCTATTGCAATATTACTTATTACTAGCATATCATATTTTTTGTGTAACATAGGCAATTTATTCCACAAGGGTAACAGACACTTTATTTGTAAATGACATAATGAAATATAAAGTTGTTTGCTAGCAGCAACCTCTTCATTAGTTACATATCTCTTTAATGTGGAATTATTTAAATGACTTTTACTTTTTGCAGATTTACTGATACTTGTGGACTGTAGAAGTTTGACTAGACTTTTATGATGGAAATATTCTGACTTAGGCCATTTTGTCATTACTGGTGCATGCATTTTGTTTCATTGTTTTCTGGAAAAATGTTCAAAACAATAAATTTAAAATGCCCTCTAAAACTGTAGTGTATTGTGCAAGGAATATAATTTAATACAATCAAGAATGTGTATCAATGAGCATGTGTATGTTTCGTGTGCAAGGGGCATGTGATTTGAAAACAGCCCAAAGTTAATCTTTATCTGCCAATGGCAAAATGTATTTTCTTTGAATGTGGGTTTCAGTGCTGTTTCAATGAATGTGAGTTTCAAGGGTAGAGAAGTTTTAATGCTAAGTCTGTTTTCATTGTGAGACTGCATTGCTTTGTTTAGCAGATATCTATTAGTGTTTGTGCTGTAAAATACGAAATAAAACTTTAAAATGAAGTCCAAATCATCGCAGAAGTAAAGCAATATGCACATTAGTATTTAGGGTAAATGGAGTGAAATAGCCAAGTAATGGTTCACTGTAATGACTGCAGGGGGAGGCTCAATTCAGCCATGATTTTGTGAGGGGGGAAGGATGGAAAACTCAAAGACAGCCCCGGCTGAACTATACTTCTCAACTGTCCAGATTTTTGCTTCTTATTTTTGGTTTGTTCCTCATAAAATGTATGTTTTTTTTGGCAAATCATTTAGTAATTAAGTCACTAAATAATGACAGACACTGAGTTTCAGACTTCATAACCTTCATAAAAATGCATGCTAAGGCAAGACCTGTTATTCTATCAACTGTCTCAGTTTATACAAGAGCAATGTTTAGTACTGTTTATATGTTCCCCAATATATTTGGCATTGTCCAGATTTCCTGCATTAATAGGTCGAGAGGTACATGCAAATAAATTGCTTTATAGAATTAGGCATATCCAAACCTCTCAAATATCCCTGATTTTGGCTCAAAATGTTGCTCTTCCCCTAATAATCCCTCTGCAAAATGGCAGTTTGGGAAGAAAATGTAGAGGGTTTACAATTAATAAATAACTGTAATAATCAGAGTTATAGATTACTTTTATTTCAGAAATGCATGTAGATTCTTTTATTTTGTCAGCTGCTCAAGTTAGCAGTACTAATATTAAAAAAGTGTCTCTTCTTTGACAGGTTCCCAGCTGTATTGTATGGCTATTTTATATTTTTGCATCCCATTTTTGCTCCATTTTTCATAAAATTATGTTTGTTTGGAAAATAAGTGGCAGATCATTAAAGACTGACGTTAGAAAAAAATGACAGACATTTTAGTTTCAGATTTCATACCCTTCAGAAAATTCATACTAATGCAAGACCTACTATTCTATTATGTTTCTATATTTATGAGAACAATATTTAAAAATTGTCCTTATTTTCGGGCCTTTGTCCCACTTCCATGTATGGCTTTGTCCAGATATCTTGCTCTGAGGTGAGAGTTATGAGACATATGTCAGGGCCATCACAGTCAGCCAGAGCCATTTCAAAATGTGATATACTTGTCGCACCCTGCTCCCCCATGTAGTGACTCTGGATGAGTCCAAGCAAGGCAATGAGCTGTAATGCGGTGTAAATGTGCAGACTATCCCCCATCCAAGGTAGACACAAGTACTACAGTGGCTTTTCATCTCTCCTTGATTTTTCAGAATGTTCTGGTTTCTGTCATATTTTTCTACTGTTGATTTATGCTTATTATTATTCAGAAAGTACCTGTTGCTCTGTGTTTAAGTGGCAATGCTTTAATGACCATCAGGCAAGCTTGTCTGACATTGTATGATGCAATCAAGCTTTAATAAGCATACGGTTAAAGAATTACCAACATTGAAAGCCTTTCTCTTGTTGCCATGCAGAGATCACTTGCATAACTATATAATGTATAAGCCTTGGGTATTGAAATGCATATGACAGTATTTGTAATAAAGGACATGATTACATTATTTTAAGAAGCTCATTACATTTTTTGGAGACTTGCAGTCATCTTTGCAGGCTTTACCTGTAAACTAAACAGAATGCCAATCTATCATGTGTGGTCTATAACCTGTGCAGTAATACTTTAAGCAATGTATCTTGAGCTTGTTTATTGTTTGGTTTTCATTTTTTACTTTGCTCATGTTTTCCCCATGAAACAAGTAGATAGTTATTATCAGGCAGCAGGTCTTTTTTGGATAAGAAACATTTTTACAAGTGGGGGTATCACAGAGATTGCTACTTTCAGCATGTTACTTGGTACTTTAATAAAGCTGAATTTAAATTATAATTAGAATTGCAGTGCAAGGAGAAATGGTTTGAGTTGAGTGCTGCTTGTTTTTCTTATACTTGATTTTGACTGATATTCCAGTAATGTATTTAAAAAGTAATTTATTTTTTCATGCCCCACAACCTTTTTGTTTCCATCTAGATAGTAAGTAAGCTGTCATGCAGCCAATGTATTGAAATATGTTTTCCTCTACACTTCATTTTGTCTTGATTGGACTCTCCTTATGAAGGTTTGGCATCCAGGGCAGCATACTTAATTAAAGTTACAGTTTTTGTGGTTTTGAGCATAGCTCTTCCCTTTCTAGTTGGACACACCCTTTCCCATTGACCCCACCCATTTAGCTGTCTCCTGCAGCTCCCCTTTGATTTGAAGTCACTAGCCGCCACTGGGTGCTGGGTCCAACTGGAATGACACCAGAAACTAAGCCAATTGTTAAAGACAATCATTTTCTGTTTGTATTGAGGCATCTTTCTGGGTGATGGTAGAATGCTGCTTAAGGCTAGAGACACACCTGGGGACACATATTCACCGAAGTCAATCATGTATCTCTTCATATAGTTCATGGAGGTATGTCTCAAGTTGTTTATGTCAACATGGACTATGACAGAGTCATAGCAGTACCTGCTGTTGAGAGACTTGAGTGTGTGTGTGTGTGTGTGTGTGTGTGTGTGTGTGTGATATGGCAGATTCTGGCACCTGACAAACAACTAACCATGACTTCCTCCTTTTCCAGCCTGGAGAGAGGCACATGTGTGTGCCTTACAATGGAGACACACAAGGCTAATACTCAAGGCCTCTGGCACATTGAGTTCACATATGACTGTAGATAGGGAGCTATTATAGATTCCCCCTAAAACACCAATGTCTCACATGTAGGTTTAACACAGACAAATGACTGGTGCCAAAGTCATAGCCTAAAAGTCAATACAAAAAAAATGCATTATAGCCCTTTTGGAAACTGTCAACCCAAGTTAATTACTCCATTGATAAAACACTCTTAAGAGGTGACCCAGTAGTACAGGGTCTGCAAGTATTTGTAGACAGCAATCTGGTCTTTGACTAACACATAATTAACATAATAAGAAAATCATTTGATGTCATCCAACTTATAGGTAAGGTTATGGCATCCAGCTCACAAAAGACACAAATCAAGACTGCTGGATTAAAGTCACTTGACTTGCAGGTAGGTGATTGTGTTGGAAAAATAGATGCTATTTTAGTTGTTTTCATATAGGCATAGGTATAGAATCATTTTTGTGAGAAATGTATTTAACATTAAATTGAATATAATTACAAATATCATTAACTGAGGGAGGTGATTCTAGTAGATAAAAGTATCAATGTGTTTAATTGTGGACACCAATTTATATGTGTTAGATATCAGCATATCACTCATTAAGCATCAGCATAACATATTTAATGAATTATTATTTTTTGGTTTTGTGGCTTCCAGAAAACCGGTATTAAGTTTTTGGCATAGTAAGTACAAAATGTGATTTCTAATAGGCAAGTATCCTCTAGGCAAGTTCATTTTTTGCCTTATCAATTCTTCTGAGAATCAAATAATGATTAATAAAATCTCCAACTGATTATCTTGAGGTCTAGTACTTGATTATTTAATTTGATATCAGGATTAAGGTTAATGAGTTTCAAAAACTGAAATGAATACTTTTGATTTAGGCAATTAATTAGTTTTTTCTAATAGACCAAGTTTAGTGCTATAAATTTGTCAACATTAATGTCTTTAAGATATTTATGGTCCAGGAAGAGAAAAGCTAGGGGATTAAATTTATGCATCAGTAAATGGTTGAGCCACATTTTTACCCAAATTTGGTATCATTAATTAGAATTTGGTAATAACAAGGCAATGTAAAAATTCTATTAGCATTAATAATTCATCAGGTAAATCTAAGTCCCCTTGTTTTTAAGGAATGGATCATTTATTATAGCTAATTCAGACTGTCTTAGGTGACCAAATAAACTTATCTAGTACTGAGTTAATCTCCTTAAAATTGACAAGTACAATAAAAAATGATGAAGTAAGGTTGGAAATTAAACTAGGTAAAATATTCAATCTTTATGGATACGAGCAAAATGTTTAAACTTTACCATCTTACAAGATCATTCTTGATAACTGATCAAGTTTTCCCAAGATTTTTTGAAAAGTTTATGTTTGAGTTCTAGCTAAAAAGGATACATATATACTTCATAGAGGAATTTATTTTAATACTATTATAAAATATCCCATCTAGAAGATTCCATCTAGAAGAGACTCTCTTGGATTTAAAGGTAGAATTGTAGATTTAAGGATATTACATTTGCAGTTAAAAATGAATATATATATCAATTTTGTTTTTGACTTTTAGAATGGTCTAAGTTTAAACAGGAAAAGTATATGTTAACAACATCAACAAAAGCTGTTAAAGGAATATGAGTGCTGCTGAATTTAAGAATTGGATAAAAAGATTTTTATATGATTGACATACACAAAGGTTTAATTTAAATACTGAATAGATATGGAGTAAAGAGGAGAGTCTTGCTTGGCCCCATTAAAGATATGGATAGGACAGGAGAGAACCTTGTTGATTGGAATATGTGAGTAGGCATTAAAATATAAACCCTGTATACCTTTTATAACACTTTTATAACACTTGCAAGAATATCCCAGTGCTGCATGAGAGTACAGGTTTAGATTTGCCCAATCATATGCTTTGGAGGCATCACTTGATAAGACAAAGTAATTATGATTGAACTTAGCACTAAGAGTTTATAACAATTAAAGTGTAATGGTATGATCACAGGCCTGTCAGGTTTTTGTAAAACTGGATTATAAAAGAAAAATTATTGATGGAAGAATATTTTTATGTCTGTTAGCAAATAAGGTGGCATAGATTTTTAAATCAACATTAATTAGATATATTGATCTGTAATTACAGTGTCACTGAAATCCAGAATTGATTTAGAAGTGAGAATAGTCTTAGAGCCACTTAGATAAAGATAAGAAAAACATTTGTATAGAATGAATTAACTTGTTCTAAAAGAATCTTGGTGAGGTTAGATATTAAATATTTATAAAATTCAGAGCTAAACTCATTAGGGCCAGGAGCCTTACAAATTTTCAAACTCTTAACAACATTGGTAGTGTAAATTAATGAAAATGTTTATTCAGTTGCTTCATTTGATCAGAGTTATTTTTTCGGAAATGAGGGCTGATTTAAATAAAAATTGATATCAGATTGATTTGAGTTTATGTTGCGCTCAGGGTAAAGTTGACTGTAAACGTTTTCAAATGTTTGTATGATTTCATTCATTTTTGTGAAGAATTTTACCATCATGTTGGATAGATGTTTTCAATGAATTTTACCATCATGTTGGATAGATGTTTTCAATGAGGGATAAGTATTTACTTCTAATAAGCTGGTTTAGGGCCTTTGAAAGGGTCTAGGCCCACTCAGAATATTTTGCAAGATATCCAGTTCCATACCAGGAAACTTGACTGAGATATAGCAAATGTAATTCCTTTCTTGTTTTAATTATCTGAAGATTAATATTCAGGTCAAAGTGGATGAGTAGTTTGGTTTCCAACTCTACAACTACATTTATGATCAGCCTCTTTTTTGTTTGCATTGTTTCTTGTAGAATGTTGCTTTGCTAATTAGCAGACCCTTAATCTGGGATTTAAAAGCTTTCCATGGAATATCAAAAGGGGTTGTATCTCCTTCTGCATTTAGATTGAAAGCATTTAGTAAGGATAAAACATCTTTTAATACATAAATATTATTAAGTAAAGTTGGGTTAAATGTCCAGTTATAAGGTTTAAAGTGATTTTTTATTAAAATTTAAGGGGCAATCAAGTTTTAAAACAAATTTGGAATGATATGAGAAGTACCTGGGTTTATTGGCAAAGTTTTTATTGACTCCAAGAATTTGTTAGAAATTAGGAAGAATTCGATCCTGAACCTCATTTAATGGTACCGAGACTATTAAGTATAATTAGAGTTTAAGGAGTTGTTTTTCATATCTAAATATGGATCTATAAAATCAAAATCGTGACTCTGATCTAGAAATGCAAAAACAGCATTGAGCTTATGGTGGAACTAAGCGTTACTGGTTCTACTTCTTAGGGGATCAACGAAGAATTTCAGTCTCCTCCTATTATATGGTAACATTTATAGGTTCATAGGCTCATAGCTATACTAGGCTGGGCCTATATAAGCCTAGCCCATACAATTCAACAATTCTATTTCTTTCTTCCACTATTTACTCCTGGACCCCCCTCCCTAGCAGGGTGACTGACATGATCCCGGGGTGAATTTACTTTCTCCCATCCAATGCGTCAAGGTTTTTGAAGAGGACCAAAGAGGCACTCTGCTTGACATGTATGGGCAATCTATTCAGAGTCTGGGGAGGGAGTCATCAGGGAACCTACCCCCTCCAGCATGTTTTGTTTATTGTGATGAATGTTACAAGGTTGGAGTGTGTGGAGTGTCTGGCCTGGGGATTTTTTTTTAAGTATAGCATGTCCAACAACTCTGGGTTTGGCTTGGCCTTGTAATTTAGCAAAAGTTGCCTCTTGGTAGGAGTAGACACGAGTATATATGGAGCTTTTTTTTTTAAGGTGGGTGGTCAGGGGGCGTATTCTATAATGGGTGGTCGAGAGAGGGATGAGTGGGAGGACAATGACCTCCTTTTTTCTGGATGAAAAGCCCTTAGTGATGAGGTGTGCCACATAGAAGGATTTGATGTTTACAGCATGGGTCATATAGGTGTAAAAATAGTACTGGCCTGTCATATACATTATTCTTGCATAGAATAAAGCACCACCTACAATCTGAGTTAAAACCAGAATTGATAATGTGATACCTGAAAGAGGGTTTAATAAGAATGAACACACTCAAACTATTCTCAAACTATTCAGGACAGTACCAGTCAACACTATATTAGTTAGCCTTTTTTTTTTTTGATTAGCAAACATTGTTTAGTTGTCATGGATTTCTTGAATAAAATGTATGTTAAAATTTACAGATCAGGTGAGAGAGCAACTTTATTATAGTCCAAGATTCAACTATGTACATCAAATGGCGGATTAACAGAATATATGACTATTCGACCAACAACTGGATTAAGTAAGTAGAAGTATGAAAAAGAAACATGGACTTGTTAACTGGAATGTGGCTGTTTACTTGCAGATAAAGATCACAGCAAGTTAGCATGCCACACAAAACTCTTCCCTCAAACTAGCCCGTAAGCTTAACCCTAAACCCCTATCTGGGAAGAGTAAATAAGGTAAGAAAGTAGAAAGAAGCAATTGGGAATACTGAAGATAGCTTAGACTGCCAGGTAAGAACTCCCATAAATTGAAAGCAGAAACATAAAACAAAAAAAAAATAATTTGGTTCATAGGTAGGTACTAGGCTATTAGCCCTAGGGCCTATATAAGTCTAGCTACAAAGGTACCTTGGCTTTTGCCACCCAAGAAAATTATTTTCCTGTGCCCTGTTGAGCAAAGCCACAGAAGTGATCCCTGGGGTGAATTTCCTATTTCCCATCCAATTATCAAGGTTTTTCTTAAAGAGTGCTAATGAGGAGCTCTGTTTGACATAGATAGGTAGTCTGTTCCAGAGTATGGGAAGTCTCTGGGACAGGAATCTATCCCTCAAGCATGTTCTGTATAGGTTCATAGGTAGGTACTAGGCTATTAGAATAACCCTAGAGCAATAAGTATATGTAGCCAAAGGGATAGAGAAATGTCATAACTGCAAAGTGCACATCTTCCACATAGGTATACTAAAAAATACTATCATAACAAATTTATATTTAATTTTTATATGGGGAAGAATTAATAGAATTTTTACTATACCAATAACCAAATGAATAAAATATAAACTATTAAATGCAACAGGCACTAGAAACAAAAGGTTAACACCACAAAAAAAGGTTTATTGAACAAACCCACAAACAAATCGTACAGATAAGTACTTTTGTCATAAAAATGTGTAACAAGTCATATGACTGAGTCGGCAAAAAAATTTAAAGAGATGTTAGCCTTGGAATAGTTACTAAAGGTTTTTTGGTTTTGCTGGATCCCTTGATTTAATTTTTATTTCAAGTAATACTGCCTTATGGTCAGATCTGATGAGCAAAGATATTACATTGAATGAGGAACATCACCCCCCCCCCAGTTCATGATGTGTACAAGGTTAAGGATGTTTGTACCCCTGATAGGAATATGAACCAACTGTTCCCAATGTTAGTAGGAATCCAGGAAGTTTAGGAATCACTGGATTTTTGCATTAGAAGGGGTATAGGATTCCAATTCAACAGAGAGGTAATTTATAGCCCCCATGAAATTGCAACCTGCATTGATCAATTACATTGCACTGACCATGAAACAGTGGCAAAACACTTTGCAGATGAGCCATGACAAATTGTAAATAACTATTTCAGGGATAAAAATTCAAAGGTGGATATTCCAGGGTGATTCTTTGTCACCATTGCTATTTTGTCTTGTCTTTATCTCATTAAACTGTTTACATAAAAGGTTAGGCTGAGGTTCCAATTTGGCTCCCACTACCAAGAGTTTAAAAAATATACAAAAGAAAATCGGATATAGTAGTTCACTTTTGTGACTGCTGTGATCCACCTCACTGATGTTGGATCTCTAAAGTAGACCTCCAAGTAGTGTGACTGCTGTGATCCACCTCACTGATGTTGTATCACTAAAGCAGACCTCCATGTAGTGTGACTGCCGTGATCCATCTCACTGATGTTGGATCACTAAAAAGCAGACCTCCATGTAGTGTGACTGCCATGATCCATCTCACTGATGTTGGATCACTAAAACAGACCTGCATGTAGTGTGACTGCCGTGAAGCATCTCACTGATGTTGGATCACTAAAGCAGACCTCCATGTAGTGTGATTGCCGTGATCCATCTCACTGATGTTGGATCACTAAAGCAGACCTGCATGTAGTGTGACTGTTGTGATCCATCTGATTGATGTTGGATCACAACAAAGCAGAACTCCATGCAGTGTGACTGCCATGAGCCATCTCATTAATGCTGGATCACTACAAAGCAGAACTCCATGCAGTGTGACTGCTATGATCCATCTAACTGATTTTGGATCATTAAAGCAGAACCCCATGTACTGTGACTGCCATGATCCATCTCACTGATGTTGGATCACTAAAGCAGAACTCCATGTACTGTGACTGCCGTGATCCATCTCACTGATGTTGGATCACTAAAGCAGAACTCATGTACTGTGACTGCCGTGATCCATCTCACTGATGTTGGATCACTAAAGCAGAACTCCATGTAGTGTGACTGCTATGATCCATTTCCCTTTAATCAGTGTGTGTCTATACAACCTTTGCAAACTATGCTGCTCACTGTAGTCACCATAGTGACCATATCAGCTCTCATCCATTTGTATTCATTTACTTGGCTCCCTTTATTATTGTGCATGTTTTTCCAGTACTTTTTAACATAATCATTAACCAGAAAAAATAGTCATCTCTTGTTATTCTAACCTTAGTGAACACCACCATTCTAGCATTGTATATAGATTCAGACAACTGCCTATTTTCTGAACTTGCATTATACATATTTACCATATCACCTTATCTATTATTTATGAAAATGTTACCTGTTAACTATTTGTCCCTGCTGCTTTTTTGCTGAATTCCCATATTTATTTTTTTCCCTGTACCTCCTTCTTTTCAGTTTTCTTGTCTATCAGTTTCCCAGCTTATTTACCTATTTGCTCCCATCTGTAGTCATTAATGCTTCCTGTATATTGCCATCTCTTCTCTGACTTCCTTGACAAGCCATACACAGTCTTTTGTAAAATTTTACAGTTCGGCCTTATGCCATTTATTATTTTTTCTCATTATGTAAACCTACTCCCTACAGTCTATAATTAGGATTTCAGTGTTTTTCATTGCTTCTTTTCTTAATTTCTCTACTCAGGCTATGTGTCTGTTTTCACTATCAAAAAGATCCCATACTTTTGTGCTTGACCTTGTCAGTAGTTACTGTCAAAGTAAAGTCGGAAAGATCGCTTCAAATCTATAAAGAAATGGCTACCTAACTGTGGGTCACACTTCAATGGTTATACATTAAATGTCTGCCATTCTGCACTCTTCTAATATTGTTAACTCAAAACACAACCTTCACTGTACTCTGTTCAGGTAAGACATTAAAAGAAAATTGTTTTCAGTCAAAGCTGCTTGGGTTAGACGCTGAAACTGAATTTAAGCTCATTACCAAAAAAAAAAAAAAAAAAGTAATGTATGATCCAGTGAACTGCCCTGTTCATGGAAACCAGAGCAATAATCAAAACTAAAACAATGTTGCAACACTTGAACAATGCAAAAACAAGGAAGAACATTCCTTAGTACTAATCTTTGCATTTCTTAAGTGCTAGAACCACTGTTCTGGCTTACATTTGGTTTCCACATTAAGATGCACATGTCCAAGAGTCACCAAAATCATGTCATATTATACCACCTAGGTCTTTGATGATCATGCATACTAGAATATTGATAGCCTATTTATTTATAGTACTCTACCTGTTATACATTTCACTTATTTTCACCAGGCTGCAAGCCTGCCCTTACAGAACCCTAAACAGTGTTACAGTAACAGTTCACATTTTGTTACATTTATCCATCCTAAAGTATTCAGTTTTAATGTACTGCAAACTATATATTTGTTTCATTTGCTAAATCTATCCCAAATACATTGCAAATCATTCAGAGGTTAGTATTATCAGCAAATTATCCTACTTCTAAAAGGATTTCACATTGGTTTAAATCATATAGTAGTCCATGCAATTAAAATATCTCCATAGTCCAAGTCAAGTATTCTAGTAATAAATAAATGGACACTTGGTTCTTTTTCCACTCAGTCCTCACTGACACTAATTTTCTCCAGGAAGGGCTGACACAGACAAATACCTGGTGCCAGAGACATGGAATAAATGCCAAGAAATGCATATCATCCTTCAGGAAATCAGCCACCTCTAGTAACTACCATATTGACAACACAGCCCTCAGATTTGACACAGTACTCAGGGTTTTGGGGAGACATGAAGACATTAGTCTAGCATTTGATCATAATGTATCTAAAATAGTGAGGAAATCATTCTATGTTGTGCAACTTATAAACAAAGGTATGGCATCTAGGTCCAAAGAGGTCATTGTTCCACTAGATTTGGCACTCATCAGACCTATTCTTGAGCATGATGCCTCCTTTGTTGTGTATCTAACCAGGTACATCCAAGAAATGTGCTGTCCACAGAGGTTCCTCAACAAAAGAATTCAGGACATAACCAACATGTCCTATACAGACCACTTCAAAGCCTTAGTCCAATATTCTGTTTCATACAGGCTGTTGAGGAGAGATCTATGCCCGACATACAAGGCATTGTTGGACCTCATTCTGATGGACCTCTTGCATATCCAAAAAAACAGCACCATAATTACGCATTCTAAAGACTTAAACCTTTCTTGTTATATAAATAGGACCTACTGAGAGACAGGTGTTTTGCAATACTACATTTTCTCTGGAATAGCGTCCTCATCCATTTGAAGCAGAGTTCCTCCCTAATCCAATTCAAGTGTAACTTCAATAATTGGATGGGTAACTAGAATTTCACCTCTGGTTTGGCACCTACATTTGTAATAAATGCAGGCAGCCTGTAAATGGTTCTTCTCTTAGGGTCCTGCTTGTAAAATTTTCATCTTCCAACCCGTGCGTACATTTTCCAAGGGTACCATAACTTGTGAGAGATTTCGGATACATAGCTAGGCTTAAAAATGTTCCAGTGGTCGGTAGATTAGTACACACCTATGAAGCTATGATTGAACTATGTGACCATTTCCTGCTTCACATAGTCAGATATACTGAATATTGATCTTTAAAAGAGAACATAGATCTTTCCTTTTTAATAACTTGAACTGAATGAACACTATGGTATTGCATGTTCTGTGTCTGCATATATTGAATCCAAACATTAGAAATGAATAGTTTTTTCCACTAACAAATGTGCTCTTCTGATTATGTGAAACAATTTAAAGTGAAATATTTATATTGAACTGATAGCTGTTTTCATTTTTCTTTTTAACTTATCCTCCTATCTGTCATGTGCAATGGAGTGCGTCTTTGAGAATCCCTTAAGGACTGTAACATGTTTTGTGACTCTGTCTTTCTAAGGTGGTTGCCATCATTCCATTAAAGTATATGATTGCTTGCCTACTAGCTCTTGGTGAAAACATGGCTATTCCTTTGCTGTTGGGGCTTATAAAGAATAGCTGAACACAAAAGTAAACAATGATGCATGGTGTCACAGTGGGATAATATAGTCACTGCAGCACTGAAATGTAGGCAGTTTTAAGTCTTTAGTCATTCAAACACCATTGCCTACTGTGCACTCAAAATAAACAGTGTCTTAAGTGATTTAAAAATGAAGTATAGGCTGATATTCCCAACAATACTGAATGATTCTGTGAAAAGGCTTCTAACATTTTACTGATGCTATTGCTAATGGAACAATGGTCAAGTTATGAGTGTTGCCAGTGTATTAGTTGTGTGATGTAATGGAAACTGAATATATCCTGTTTGCAAGTATGGGTGACTCTGTAAGTTTAGGAGAAGTAGAAGAGGAAAGAGTGGAAGAGTATGAGCCACGTGGAAAGGGAAATGTTTTCTATGCAGTAGAGCAAGAAAGTGAAGGTACGTGAGGTTTCACACTTCTGCCTGACTGTAAACTATCAGGAACATAAACATGTTTAAATGTGCCAATGATTAATAATAATTCTGATGATATTATTAGGACAGAAATAGATTAATATCTGATACAATACAAAGAGGAAGCAAAAGGACTGGGATAGTAGAATGTATCTAGTTAGAGACAGTTGAAAATGGTACAAATTATTATGCAGGAACGATGATATACAGGACAAAGGGAACAATCAGTAAAAAATAAATATACTGCTTTTGTGAGGATGTTGGAGGTAGTAAAATGGTAAATGGAGACAAATGAGTGTTAGCTGTATTAATTTGCTGCAACTGTCCAAAACAGGGAAGGGGGAAGATGATATAAAATAAAATATATTGGTGACCTTTTACATACTCAGACTAAATATATAGAAATTATATGAAAATGAGTCTTGGAAGGGTTATCAGTTACATAAGAGAGCTGTGCTTAATGTTCCCTTGATGAGAGAAAGTTTAACTTTTTTGGAACCAGGTTAGATGTATACATTTAAGCAGAATAAGATTATTTAAGCAATAACCGACGATGTGGTGTGGTATATTGAAGATTTACCCATGGTTGGTGTGGTTTAATCATGAGGGCGAAGCCTGAGTGATTAAACAAAGGCAACCATGGGTAAATCTTCAATATACCACAACCACGGAGTCAGTTATTGCTGTTATACAATGACATTATTTAAGAAAAAAAATACTTTTCTTAAATAATGTCTTTGTATAACAGCGGATTGCTGTTCTTCTGCCGGTTGTGGTATACTGAGTCTGCTTTGTGATGTACTGTGCATGCGTATGAGATTTGCATTCCCATGCATACCCAGTACATCAAGGCTTTGAAACGGAAGCAACAGAGAAAAGAAAGTCTCTGTTGCTCCGTTTTCTCTCTCTTTTTTTTTTTTTTGTAAAAAAAAAAAAAGTTTTGGGGCAGTTTATACTAACGGAAAAAAGTCTGGTCATCCAGACCTTTTTCCATTGGTATATTGTGGGATTTACAACGGGCACGCTGGTTGGGCTGGCCAATCAGCATGCATGTTTTAGAATATTAATAGGGAAGAATTGCATAATTTATTTTATTTCACATTTGTTAACGGGGTTGGTCCAACTGAGTTACAAAATACCTATTTTCGGTGGAGACCTGAGGAGAAAGCCTCCAATAATGTCTATAGCAATAAAAGTAAAATAAACATTATACATAAGAGAGTACAAACTGAAATGCCAGTATACAGAACAAATTATAGTTGTCACATAAAGTGTGAGTACTAAGAATATAAACATACAAACAGTTTAGTCACAGTCCTGAAAACCTAGTATGTTCTAATATTTGCAAGAATTAGAAGTAATGCCAAGACACTTCCTAAGTAGAGGTTGTAGAATGTGAATAGACAGAGGTATATGAATAAGAGAAGATTGTAGAATAGTCAGGATAGGAGAGGCATAGAGTAGGATGGGTAGGAAGACAGTTCGAGAAAGGGCACCCTTGGATTCTGCACTAAGGTATTTTTTATTTCTGTAAAGTAAGCCTAATTTTTGGTGGTGGGGGGGGGTTGATGCTTTGTTAGACATGTAGGTCAAATTTTAGTTGGTCATCAGTAATGGTGCTGAGGAGCTTAGTTTGTGTTTCAATTTTTATAATAGTGTTGTTGACAGAAGAGACTGAAACAGATGAGTTACAGTGGGAGAGGGAGCTAGGTAGAAAAAGGAGGAGCCTTTTTAATGGGATTGAGGATGAGCTGATTGTCATTGTGCAGAGAGAAAAAAAGGAGTTTTGTGTAGTAGTTAACAGGTCTGACACGTTTTCAGAGACAGATATCAATGTGGAGTCATCTGCATATTGGACAATAGAGAAGTGACCCCAAGAAGTATGCAGATTATTGGTAAAGATATTGAATAGCAGAGGGGGTATGAAATGAGCGAGACCACTCATAGGTGTCCACATATCCCCACCAACAGTCTCCCTTGTATACAACAGCAACAGTATACATAAATAAAATAAAGAAACCCTTGATTTTTTTTTAAACCCGATTAAAGCTAACCATAGGTGCGCGGGTGTGCCCATCACTTAGCTACAGTTAATGCAGCTTAAATGGCTGAAGATGATAACAAGGAAGATATATGCAAATGAAGCAGCATAGCAATAGTGTAGTGGGCAGAGCATTTGCCTTGCGAGCAGGCATTCCCGGTTTAAGTCCCATTGCAGAAGATTCCATTTTCCATGGCAAAGCACGTTATGAGTAATATTTATGCTGCATAACCCACTAAACAACATATTTTTATGAACTGGAGGCAGTAAATGCACATGTGAGGTGTCAGTGTCATAATGAATAAGGCACTAATAAGCAGGTTTAAGCACACATAAGCAGTAGTAAGCATATTTAAGCATAAGTAAGTGGGCTTAAGCCCATTTGCACAGCAGTAAGCAATGCCTACAGTGGTGAAGTAATTCTGTAGCTAACTCTCTGTAAGCATATGTAACAGCAGGTTAGCAGTGCTTACCATCATTCAAACCCCCTTACAACTGCTCAAAAGTGGCTTAATCAATCTGTATCTAATGACCCTTGTTCTGCCCATCAACAAAATAAACAGCCATGCAGGTCTCGAATCCAGGACCCTATACACCATAGTCACAGTAGTTAAACAACAAGCCATCACAGAAGTACAGAAGAATGAGGTATCAGCAAACAAGTCTTCACCATAGTAAAATCAAACTGAACCTGTGAAAGGAATCAGTATACAGACATATGTGCCTTAACTCACTACATAACATAAATATGTGAACTGGAGTACAGCAGTAAGCCCAGAAGTCAGGTGTAATTAAAAGAGAGTGTTGAAGTCCCCAAACAAACACAAGGCCCCCATAGAGTGTACTTACACATTAATCATGGATACCAGGCAGATGTATAAGATGTAATGAATAAGAAATCAATGCCAAAAAGGAAATATAATGCAAAATCTAATGTAAGCGATGCTAAGCATTGCACAGGCCACATAGGAGGTGTAAGCAATGAGGGGACCAGCTAATTAATTGTGCCCAGTGGTATACCCCTTTAAATAATGCCAGCCTTAGGTAAGCAGATTTGCCCATAGCTTAGCTTTTCGAAACCAGCTAATCATGGAAAAGTGTGGGAAATTGGCCCTACTTAAACCCAAGAGGCAGGATTACATCTCATAACTGGTTGTAGCTTCCCCTTGCAGGTACTATGGCAGTAAGGGGAGAAGATGTGCGCTTTTGGGCACAGCACTGGTGCATCCAGGAATCCAAGGTCATGGCAGGACTCCTTGGCAAAGACCATGATCAGAGACTGCAGCAGGGCCAGTAGGAGGGCTCCCAATATAAGGTGGAGGCCTGGGACCATCTTGGCCATGACCTTACCAGTGCCACTGGCATACCCCATACCGGTGAGCAGGTAAGGCACCACTATGCCAACCTGAAGTGGTGTAAGGGGTGACCTCTTGGAGGAGTGGCTCCAAAAGGCTAGAGCAGCAGGGGATGTTCCAGTCATGTGTAAGTATCACCCCAGTATGTGTGAAATACTTGCCAGCTCAGGTATATCATGGATAGGTATGGCTAAATATTCCTCTTATGTCCCCCACAGCTGCAATGGAGTGGGCCAGAAACCAGGAGGCCCACATCAGTTGCCTGGTGAGGTTGCGACATGAGGCAGGTCAGTAATACTCATGTATTTACTGCCATAGGAAATAAAACTAAAAGTAGTAGTAAATTAATTGCCTGTATAAAACCTGTATTGTTTCAGGTGGCCACGGTGGTTCAGTGCATAGCGTTGCCACCTCACAGCAAGAGGTTCTCTGGTTCAATCCTCAGCTGAGGTGCTTTCTGTGCAGAGTGTGCATGCCCTCTCTGTGGTCATGTGGGTTTCCTCCGGGTGCTCCGGTTTCTTCCCACATCCCAAAAACATGGTGTAGGTGGATTGGACACTCTAAATTGGCCCTAGGTGTGTGTGCGTTCATGTGTGTGCCTTCTGTGGAAGGTTGGGTGCCGGGCTGGGAACTCAACACCGTAAAACTCCACTGCCAATCATGAGTGGGTAGGTGACCTGCTGGGGTGACCCCTAACTGTGAAAATCTAGAAAAAGATAAAACCTGTATTGTTCAAGGCAAGTACTGCATACACTAGAGAATATAGCAGGAATGGTCTCATATTGTTTGTGTGTCAATAAAAGTGTAATAGCCTGACAAAACAGGTCTAACTGCTGGACTGCATGTGTATATTCTGGTATCATATGGTAATGTAGATTTGCAATCATGTAATAGTACTGTTCTGTTAAGCACTGTAACCCACACCGTGCACCATAAATTGAATGTGTAAGAATGCCTGTATTTGACAGGTGGAATCCCCAGAGGCCATTTAGTACAACTGAGAGACACATAGACAATAAAAAGGAAAAATGCAAACAATAAAAACTGAATAGCACATGCAACTGAGATGTGAACTGTTGTTTTTTTGGCACTCACAGCCACGGTTCAAATCCTGCCAGTGGTAGTAGTTAGCATACAGAATCATACCCCACAACTGTACAGATATGTCCAGAATGTCTATTAAAGTGGCCCATATCTATTGCCTATCAACCTGTCCCCTGGGAAATCAGTGGGATGATCCCAGAAGTATAGGCAGCAAACAGGAAATACAACTGATTGACAGACATCTATGAAAACAAAGCTGGCACACTAGCAACTCCGCAATACCTTACGTGACTAAGAAGCAATGTATGTCCCATTTACACCTCAACTTGTCAAGCTGTGGTCAGAGTGTGTACAGTAACAGAGTGAGATGTTTGTGCATAATAGTCATGTGGAATTGGATACTGTGTGTGGGAACATTCAGGTAGTGCTAATAAACATTCCTTCCACAGGTCTGTCAGATACCAACACTGTGCCCAGAAACACAAGAATTATATCCAGTACTTGTACTGGTCACAGTAGTATTGTATGGCATTGCAACTGATGAGGTTGTGGAGCTGATGTCTGAATGTACCCCACATATAGGTATGCATATGTGTACATATGTCACATATATAATACATAAAGATATATATGTATATCAGCATGTATGTCCACAAATATACAGATACCCATGTGTAGACATGTATATGTGCACATATATACATCACATATATCTGCACCTATATAGATACATACCTATATGCACATGTCTACATATATACAAACACACACAAACATATATGTATGTAAAGACATGTCCCCTATATTACTACCACAGTGATGCATGGTATGTGTGAGGCACAAGCACACTTAACAATACACACAAATATCTACAATTGGCAGTGTGTGCAACATGGATGGGTATGTCACATGTTAGTCCCTTGTTGGGACCACATTGCCCCCATCTGTGAAGTATGCAATGAGAATATGGGGAAGTATGATAGGTACACTTGTGGAGGTGGGGTGGTATGTGACATGTGGTGGGTAAACACCCTGGATAGTGTGCGTGGTCTGTGATGTGGATGCCCCATGGGCCCCAATATGGGCATAATGGGAACACACCTCCCACCCACTGCTACTCACAACAGAAGTCCACGTCCTAAATGTGCCTGGTCTGGAGGATGAGCAGGAAGAGCATGTTGGCCCTGTGAATGTGTACTGGGTGCCTCAGATTGATGTAGCACATCCCACATGTGTCTGTGGAGCCCAGTATGGAACAGACCCTAGACCTGACCTCAGGGGACAAGAACATGTCTGTCTGTGTGCACCCCGAGGGGGATACAACATCCCCTGGGTGGTTTCAAATGATGGTATTGCTGGACAAGTACATGAGGAGGCCCCAGGTTGGGACACACATGTGATGTGTCCAGGTATCATGGGCAGATGGGTTTGGAGAGGTGGATCTGCTGGCCAATAGAACATATACATGTTATTGTGTCACTGTTATAGAACATATGTTGGTAGTAATAGTCTACACAATCCCGGTACATGTCCAACAGCATGCATAGATATCCCCAATAGCACAGAATGTCAGATGTGCAGCAATCCCAGAGCAGCCATACCACTGGCATATATGGAACCATAGTGGCCCTTACAATGGCATGCTGGTGAATAGTCTGTAACAGGCCAGAAATGACAGTGTCCACACAGGGGGCATGCCTGCAATCACATAGCAGAAAGTGTGGTACAATACAATATCTGTCCCACCAGTAGGTAAGCTGTAGCCATACCTAATGAGATGTGTGTACAGTTGGTTGAGGCTGATATGATGGGGGGGTGACAGAGATGTGTATTATGAACAGTGGTAACCTTGCTGTATGGGTTGTTCAGACCTGTTACCAACTTTAGGTCTTTCAACCAAGATGGCACATGCATGGTTTCCCACCTATTCCCATGCAGAGAATGAAGTGTTGATATCACACTTGATCCAGCACTATCCAGTGCTGTTTGGCAGGGCCACACATGAGCAGCAGGAGTGGACCAGCCTGTGGAATGACCTAGTCCACAGGGTCAATGATGTCAGACTGCACAACTGCAGTTATGAGCATGTCCGGCATCATTGTACTGATCTGCTTCGCAATGCCTGTCGGAGTGCTGCTGCAGTCGGCGGGGGGGGGTGTCACCTCACCACAGGGGGGGCCATGCCATCCATCTCCCCTGACATTTGTGGAGGAGCTCCTGGCCAGCCTTGTGGCACCTGCTCGTCCAGACAGCCATCAACCACTGGACTCCTTCGTGGAGGTGGATGTCACCCACAAACTGGCCGAGGAGCATGCAGGTAAGGACACATGGCACATCAGTAGACCACTGTTGTATATACATCAGCATTGGTACAGGTGGATCATGCATAGCTGACATGTCATAGATATATTGTGTTGCTGCATTGTAGTGATAAACAGATGTCCAGATGTGGTAGTATCATGGGAATGTACTGTTGATATATTTTTATACTGCACCCACCCTGTAGCACTGCCACAGGTGGGGCCACTGACATTGCATCTCTCACCCTCTTATGTAGGTCCATCTGGAATACCACCAAGGCAGCAGCCTGTAGCTGGTGAGTATGTTTTATGTAGATGCTTGCCAACACACCGGGCATGTAATTGTGATGGTATATTCCATGCACGCATCTAACACACCTACCCTGAATGCATGCTGTACATGTGCATGTATTGTTGCTGTGAAATGCACGGTCTCACAGGGTGAGCATGATGGGGTACTGGAAGGATATGTCAGACACCTGCATGATAACTAACATCCTGTCATTGAGGAATGTGTCCACAGGGAGTAACACAGGTGGCAGGCATGGCTTACAGTAGGGACATGTTGGAAACAACACCCATATAGAGTGCAACGCCAGTGTATATACCTGTAGGACAATGGCAACTGCTGCAGAGATCCACTATGGCATAAGGCATTACAGTAGTCCACATTATCATCTGAATCTAGGTTGCAACATATGGTGTTCAGTGTATGGGACACTGCAAAGTGACACACGTGTAAGGCTTACTTGTCATGCATCTGCATAAAGGCTGAAGGTGGGTGGGGTTTCAGCATGACACACCTGTGCACTGCAGCAGGGATCCTAAGGATGCTAGGAATGGCTCTATCTGCACATAGTGAGGTTCAGGGCCTGTGGCAGCCTTAACCCTATCCACACAGAAATAGTGACGGCAGTGTGTGAACACCATGGGATGTGCACATGAGTAAACTTTGCAATCATGCAGAATAGGGGGAAATGTGTAGAGCAGACTGAACATACACTGGCAAATGCAGATGACCCATGCTGGTATATCCCTGTCAGGACCAGTGACTGCTGTAGTACACACAACAAGAGGTGCGATAAACTGTCATGATAAGGGTATGCACACAAATGCCCACACTATGTGAATGCATTGCGGTCAGCAGCTGCACACCTAACACAATCTGTAGACACAGCATGCAAAAGTACAGGACATATGTCACATATCGGGCTTGGGTACTGCTAAGATATGTGGTGATATGGTCCCATGACAGGTCAAGGATCTGTGTGTCAAATCAATGAAGGTGTGTACACCACCCATAACCATGGTATGCTCTGATGGTTGTCAGAGTATTGGAGTGGTCGTACATGGTCTGTCAATGTTGACAGCAGTAAACCAGCCATCAGGAATTCACCAATGACAACTATCCACATATCATCCTAGGTATGTGTTGCTGAAAAGCATAGGGGCTGTGAGAAGTAAAGCTGACATGACTAACACAGTATTACACATTCCGCAATGGGTTGTACACTGTGAGTTGCGGTGCACAGTACATGGCAGGTGCAGAACAGGTGCACAGCAATACTGTGTACATGGGTGCAGTGGTATCCAGGGGAAGGGGCATCACCTAGTGATACAGCACATGCATCACACACATGTATACTGTTGCAAGCATGGGTTAACTATAGTTGAACTGCATGCTGTTCTGCACTATATGTTCTGCATGTTGGCAGATGGGTAAAAGGAGGACTGTGTGTACTATCTTTGTGCAACCTCACCTGTATGTGTGTGTGTGTGTGTGTGTGTGTGTGTGTGTGTGTGTGTGTGTGTGTGTGTGTGTGTGTGTGTGTGTGTGTGTGCATCCTGGTGGTTAGTTAGTTTGTCTGCAGGGTCACTCTGGTAAAGTGGAGGGAGGTAGATGCATGTAGGATTTATGTGTGCATGTTTGTGTTTGTGTGGGTGGCCATATATGCACATGTGTGATTGTGGGGTGTTCATACTGCTGTATCTACCTGTGGGACTGTGCAGTACATGGACATGGACTGGCACATTGCACACCAGGAATACCTGTCATGTGTGTAATCATAGGGGAGCAAATAGTATAATATGGTCTGTAGCATGGAACAGGCATCCAGAGGAAAGGTAGACACCAGGTACACCCTTAATATAGCAGTCAGCAGAGAGGTTACCTACAACCCATGTATGCAGCTTTACAGATGCATTGGGGAAGTACTAGTCAACACCAGGGAGTGTATCCAAATATTACAGTTGTCACATGATAGGCTGAAGGGGCAGCATATCTGGCATGTACTGAGCATTACATACACATGTCACACCAGTGTGAGATATTATGGATACAACATAGTAGCCAATATAGGAGCCATGCACATCATTTCCGGGCATACAGAGTGTGCATACCGAATGACAGCAGTGAGGCCATGTAAAACCACTACACACAGGTCAGGCAGGTAAATTAGCAACAGGCCTTGGGTTGTGGCTGCTTGTGTGGGCATTTAGAGGACTGAGATATTAATGAGTGGTATCAATGTGTGCATGTTAACAAGTGTGATGCAGGATGGGGTAGCACATGGACATATACGTGGGGCTGTCTGTAAAGCCATGGCCAGGTAGGTATTACGGGTGTGTGTGTGTGTGTGTGTGTGTGTGTGTGTGTGTGTGTGTGTGTGTGTGTGTGTGTGTGTGTGTGTACAGTTAGACAATGCTGGGCAGGTTTTAAAGTGCGTTTATTGTTTTCCCCACAGGTGGCGAGGTTGGTGTCCATATAGACACCAGAGATGAAGAAAGTACTGTTGAGGCACAGGTGGAGTTGTCAGGGGCCGACACTGTGCTAACATTTGACATCCCCCTTTTAGCCATCCCAACCCCGCACACAGTTTCAGTGCCTACACATACCCCATCACCAGTGGCCATAGCGAAGGAACAGCTGGCATTTGGTGGCAGTGCACAGGGAAACCTGGTAACCATGCCTACTGTGTCTGATTGCAGTAGGCATAGCTGGATGGCCATCAGTCCACCACATAGGCAGATATCCCAGGGTGCTCGTGGTAGGGTCGCTGGACATCATGCCCCTGGCTTAGGTGACATAGCTGTTACCAGCAGGCACATATTTCAGGCAGTAATGGTGGCGCAGGCACATATCAAACATTACACAAGACAGGGCCTGAGGCTGCAGAGGGCTGCTCTTGCATCTGCAAGTGATAACCTCCATGAACTGTTGGATGCCATCCGTGCTTATACCGAGCACACGGATAGATGGCAGGATGAGATGATGACCTTCATCGGCTGTTCTGTGTCTGTGCTTCAACATGTGGTGGGGATGCGGTGACACCCGTATGGATGTGGGCCAGCAACACCAACAGCTGGCATCCAATGTGGACATGCTAGGACACCAAGGGGCTCCCATAGTAGTAGTAGCAGCCCAAGCAGTGCAAGGTGTGTGCTGTCCACACCACACCACAGAAGGCCACATGCACATGGTCCTGGCCAGTCCCAGGAGGGACCTGGTATCAGCATACAAATGTCATCAGCAGGTGAAAGTAGCACATTGAGGCCTGTACCTGGACGTGCCCTTGGAACCCATGGCAGGCGCAGTCCACGTGTCCATGGCTGGAGGCAGTGAAATGTAAACCCTGCCAGGTATGGTCTGCAGCTGTCCATAAACACCTGTGTAAGGCAGCCACATGGCAGAACTGTGTGCATGCATATCCACACACTATCAAACACACCAAGGGCAACCCCATACATACACACACCACATCACCTCAGCCAGCCCCCAACAGTACACCCCTCAGCCAGACACATGGTGTCAAATGTATGGCCCACCCTTGGCCTCTGACAAACCAACATCACACCCTGTGCATATGATGATACCTGTGCCACATCCCTTTCATCCATACCATCAATGCAGAGACAGGCTGATATGGTTCTGATGCACATGGTAACTGTACCACAGTGTATCACAGTACTGCAGTGTAACATGTTGTAGGGAGTAGAGTCTAAGGCATATTTGGCAGGTAGTGTAGCCATCCAGCAATGATGCCTTATAGCTGTTAGTAACACTGGTTGGTTGTGGTCTCTCTAATGTTATCCATTTGTGTTGTAGGTGTACATGTGTCAGCACTAGGATACCCTGTGCATATGACGTCATTCATACCATCAATGCAGGGACAGGTTGATATGGTTCTGATGCACATGGTGACTGTACCACAATTCTGCAGTGTAACATGTTGTAGGGAGTAAAGTGTAAGGCATATTTGGCAGGTAGTGTAGCCATCCAGCAATGATGCATTATAGCTGTTAGTAACACTGGTTGGTTGTGCTCTCTATATTGTATCCATTTGTGTTGTAGGTGTACATGTGTCAGCACGAGGATGGTCTGCAGTCATATTCCACAACGGGGTATGTCACTGTGGTGACACCATGGCTGTGACATATCTGGGGTACAGACAAACACATTTCACAGGTTACTAAACTGGTTATTGTCTGTGCCACATTGACAGGTGGCCTGCTGAGGTGTGTATACCCTGCAACGTGATGTAGACCCATCCACATACATGCACACTGTTACTTGGCAACACTGGGAATAGACCCCTACCTAGCTATGTAGTGACACTGAAGTGTGTGGCTTACATTGCACACACCACACAGCGTTTAGGGTGAGGTGTGTCCCAGGTTATGTTACATGCAGAACATTGCCGACATGTACAGTATGCTAATGGGGGGTGTAGTGGCTGTATATGGACATTACGTAGTGTGACATACCATCATATACACATTTGCAGACACATAACAGCCAGACACACATCCAAGATACCAGGGCCTATCGCTGCTAACTAACTTGACTGTGTCTTCAATGTGTTACAGGTAGGCTGCACACATCACATGCATAACTGGCTTGGATTGTGGTAACAGTTACCTGTATGATTGATGGTGACAGTGGTAACCATAATGTGGTACATGGGACATATACCGGGTGTACCTTGGTGTAATAACAGTGTACACAGCACCCACATCCCCCACTGGATATTGTACTCCCTGAAACCCATGATAACACTCTGCCATACCCAACATCACACATTGGCCACAACTGCGATACAACCTATAGTATACCCCAACATTGGTACTACAGGGATATGCATCTCAATCACATGCCACACACGTAGTAGGGTGTTTCATTGTCATGCCTCACCTATGGGCAGCAACAACACTATCTGTACTACTGTGTGGCAATGGGTATTGTAATAGGAGTATGTGGCTTTGGAATGCTGTACCATACAGATATACGGACATGCACAACTACACACACACATGCCAGAACACAATGGGTATCCCATGCCTATCATCCCATTTGTAAAACACTGTTGTGCTGGTACTGCAAGGCTCGTGTAGCCAGTATGGGGAGGAGTTTTATAGGGAACATGTAATGTCCCATACATCAGCAGCCACAACTGACTATGGCAATGGGTGTTGCGTTGGTTGTGAAGGCCCTCATGGAATTTCCATTTACAGGTGTGCTAACACACAAACACTGCTATACTCAGTCATGCACACATACAAATGTGTCAGTACAGGGGTGCATCCCTGCAGGTGGTGGTCATAGCTGTGTACCTAGCTATTGTCAAGGGGAGATGGGTTGTGTAGGGGTTGTGTGTACAGTGTTATCCTGCCACCTGTCAGGTGTCAGCAGGCAATCTACTGACAGGCATTACTGTCGTGACCCTCAGGGTGAGAATAACATGCATCAGCCAATCCTCCAGGTTCCTCTTGCACATGGCCACTGAGGTGATTAAGCTGACATGTATGCAACATGAATTACAACATATGTTTAGTGTCTGTGATGGAGACCTGTACCCTAGCATGTTCTGTTGACTGTGTTAGTGTAGTGGTGGTACCTGTGGCATGTGGTGTGTACAGGGTGACATCTCCTATATGTGCCATTTCTTACACAGCTGGGCAGACATGTCAGTGTCAATCAAGCTTAGGTTGCTTGTACATATCCCAGCTGGATAACTGCCATCTGCACATCTGTACAGGGACTGACAGTCATCAGCTAGGCAAGTAGCTATGCAGTGGCATGAGTGTGTTGACAGACATCTGACAACAATATGTATGTCATAACTACATACTGGATGCCCTCACTAACATGTGCTGTACAGACGGTAGTCTACAGTTAAATTTCACATGATGGATCATTACCCAGTAAGGGGTATATACTGTGACACAGCTAACACACCAGGGATACAACAGGGAGGCCTCAGTCCATGCTCGCAGGTGTGCCTGTTGTTAGTACTACATTAAGCACTCTGCTCTTGCCTGGGTTAGCACTATCAACAGCACTACTGTCATGATACACTACATGCCAGTGTGACAGCACATACCCTGGGCTACTACATCTGTATATAATGCATTCACATAGATAGTGCTATATAGGCCTCATATATGTCTGTGTCCCACACATGACACTCACACCCCTTGCTACTGTAATGACAGCACATAGGTGCATGCATTGTACATGGCATTACATGCACTTATTACAGGTTATCAGATTGGGTTGTGTGTCCTGGTTACCAGGGCTAAGCTATGCTTAGCAAGTATCAACATTGCTGCAATATAACAGCTAAGATGATTTGTGCACTGGTAAGCACTGCCTACACTGTGTAAGTGCCCGTACATTTACCCATAGCTTAGCACCACTTAACTTCATGCAAACCCACGCAAACATGCTTAAAGCTGCTCAAAACTGCCTTAACCACTCTGTATCCAACAGCCCTTGTTCTGCCCAGCAACAAAATGAATAGCCCTTGCATGTCATGAACCCAGGATCCTTTACACTGAAGTCACAGCACTCAACCACTATGCCATGACCACTGTAAAGATAGCTGTTGTTTTACCAATATAGCTGCCAGTACACATATTGAGTAGTATTGAACAATTGCCATTAATTTCTAAATTGTGTAGTCCCTGTTATTAATATGACTGTTGCACCACATATGTTGTTTTATCATAATATGCGCATAGCAGATTCATTCAGTGAGATACATGTGGGAGGGTATGCACAACCGTGACATTTACTCATGAAAGGCATATGGCCGTATACATATAATAGGTCTATATATGTCTACATATACATACACATGTATACTCATACATATGTCTGTACACACATCTATATAGTGCTACATGTATAAGGCCATGTGTACATCTCTTCATATGTACACACACACACACACACACACACATATATATATATATATATATATATATATATATATATATATACATATATGTATATATACATATGTGTATACATACATATATGTATATATAGCTATATGTCTATATAGCTATACATGTATGCATATTCTATGTGTCCAGTTATGCCTAGTTATGTTGGTATATATGTAGATATGTACAACTATATGTGCATACATATCTATTCTGATATACCTGCTACAGTCAATATATATGTAGATGGCCATACGTATATGTGCATACACATCTCTATCTGTATATGTGTATGTATATACCTGAGTGTTTATATGTATGCATATATATGTATATATATATATATATACATATATATATATATATATATATATATATATATATATATATATACATATACATATTCATCTATATATGTCGATATGTATATGTGTATATATCTAAACAGATATATGGATAATTAGATATACATACATGTTCATCATAAGTCCTGAACATGGAGTGGAGCCCTACTTCAGCCCCAATAGCCCCAACTTCGTGGTGCAAGGGGATGTCAGGTATGTATTACAGGTATATTTGTAGACTATTGCTACTGTAATAGGTATTGTCTTCACAGACATGGTTTGTGTGGGAGGGCACATCTGCTTTTAACATGTGCACCATTGGCTGCTGACAGACATCCTAAAGACATCATGGTACAGTACCACTGCTAGCACAGTAATGCTCCTGTGGACTACAGCAGAGATATGCTCAATATATGTTGACAGTGTGACACACTCTGGACAGTCCAGAGGTATACACAGAACCCCTTAGTGCAAGACATGTGGGCCAAGCCTAACAATGTGGATGTTAACCGCCAACATGTAACTACT
Source organism: Protopterus annectens (assembly GCF_019279795.1). NCBI lineage: Eukaryota > Metazoa > Chordata > Ceratodontiformes > Protopteridae > Protopterus > Protopterus annectens. The sequence continues at coordinate 1,225,926,322 of NC_056733.1, forward strand.
GGTATACATATGCCCCCCATAGTTTATGGATTCACACACCCTGTCTGTCCTGACACAAAATAACCACTGGTACAGAGGTGACATGGCCACATACTACCAACTAGTTATTGAAATACATCTGTACAGCATCCCACTGCTTTGTCTGACCTACATGACTGTTATGCTGGCCAAGCAGCAGTACATCTGGCAAGTATCTGGACATGACATCTCACTGGGTAATTACATTAAGCTGCTACGCATGTAACAAAGCACTGTGCAGGCTACAGGCAGACTGGCTCAGCACCGGCCTACATTTCCTATGGGGGAATACGCATGTACCTGCATATATAACAGGCTCTACAGGCATGTCACAGCACAGAGTAATGGACACCTGTATGAAAGTACATAACCACAATCAATGTGAACACAGCCACAGCCACATATGGTTATCTAGTATACTATTACAGTGTATGGACTATCTGTTCAACACCATCCTAATATGTGCCACTCACACACTAATTCTACATATACTGGGCCACTACATAGTGTGGTCCAATGCCTGTCTGTGGTATGGGACATTTGTATTTTTGGCTCTACAAACATGTAAGCCAAGAGGGTAACATACAGTGGAGCAGCATGCAACATCAGATAGAACAGGACCAAGAACAAAGACATCTACCATAGTCTGTACACAGGCCAAGGCACATATTAACAATACACACACTGTCGGGAATCACCATAAGTACACAGACCTCAGTACTGTACACACAACCATAGAAGGTCCAGGTTAGGTCATCAGATATAACCCCTACTATACATAACATGTGTAGCAGTCTGATATCTCACTGGCTTGTTATCAAATATGATGTCAATAAAAATGGTGTACAGCACATATGCACCTCTTACTGCATGACATATGTACAAAGGTTGGCAGAGTTGTGGCTGGAGGCACAAACACAAGGTCATTATTGACATGTTGCTGTGATAACCTCATACATTTACTTTGTAACAGGGTTTGTTGCAACATATGTCCTATGAGGGAAATGAAGTCAGTAACTCTCACAGCTGTCACCATCTACAGACTGCAATCCTCTCTCTACCTTCTGCAGTTCACAGATAAGTGCTCTGTAGGTAACACAAGAAACAAAAGGCACCACACACTCCCCAGTCTGCAGATGACTGTACTGATGGGGGTTTCCTCATAAACATATCACTGACATGACAGGTATTAAAACATGTAGGACACCCATATCCACTCACACACACCCTGTTAAACCAACATTACTCCAATTGCAGTACAGCAGGTCTTACAGTCTGTAGTCAAGTCAGGCACATCCCCCTCATGTGTGTTGGTCTGTTTCCACAGTATATGTTGTTAGAGGTAAATCCCCAATCCATCTGTTATGCTGTTTGCCAAACAACAGATCTAGTTCTTGCTCACAGTGAATGAAAATGCCCAATACTAACATGATGTTTC
>NC_056733.1:1226542777-1226545277 GCF_019279795.1 Protopterus annectens
CTGTTGTGTATTTCTGACAAAGCAGTGGTATGCTGTACAGATGTATGTCATTATCTACTGGGTAGTATGTGGCCATGTGAACTCAGCATCACCAGGTATTATGTGTCTGGACAGACTGGTGTGTGTGTGTGTGTGTGTGTGTGTGTGTGTGTGTGTGCATACACTGTGTGGGCATATGTACCCCAGTATTGTCATGATATACCCATATATATGGCTAGTAACATCCACATTGGGAGGCGTGGTCCACAGGTCTCACATGAAGGGGGCATGTGTACACTTCTGGACTGACCACAGAGTGCCAGACTGTCCAGATATAGTGGTCATATCCCTGCTGTATTCCACAGGATCATTACTGTGTTAGCAGTGGACTGTACTATGCTGCCCTTAGGATGTCTGTCTGTAGCCAATGGTGCACATATCTACAGCAGATGTGACCTCCCGCACCTAACATGTCTGTTAAAACACCCCTATGACAGTAGCAACAGTCTACATATATACCTGCAATACATCCATGACATCCCTTTGCACTACGGAATTGGGACTATTGGTACTGAGGTAGGACTCTACTCCATGTTCTGGACATATGGTAAACATATATGTGTACACTTATATCCACATATCTATGTAGATATATAAACACATATACATATCCACATACATACATATATGGACATATACATATCCACATACATATATGGATATATATATATATATATATATATATATATATATATATATATATATATATATATATATAAACACTCACACATATACATATACACAGCAATGACTTCAACAAGTGGCTAAGCATCTGATGTTATTCAAAGGGGATCCAGTAACTGTCTGCCTGGGACGACATGATTTACAAACCACAATGCTTTGCCAGAGATGGCCTGCACCTGTTGCCCCTGGGATTCAGGTTACTGGCTACAGCTCTTGGCAACCCCATAGTGCCTTAGCTAGGCAAGGTTCAAAGGACAATGCCACCACTGTAACAGATACAAGCATGCAAAACTGATGGTAATGCGACTCAATGCTAGAAGCCTAAACCTAAAAAGGCACTCTCTAAAGGCACACTTACAAATGGGGAACGTCGATATCTCTGCAGTAACTGAGACCTGGTTCAACACTCCAGAGAGCACACCTATAATACCTGTCTACAACCCTTATCACACATGTTGGGCAACAAACCAAGACCACAACACTACAGGTGGAGGAGTGTCCATATTCACCAAGGTCATTCACACCTCCAACCTAGTTTCCAACACAATGCATCTGAGAATCTCCAGATGCAACTAACACTAGGTAAGACTGCAATCCAAATTGCAACTTGCTAAAGATCCCCCTCCATGGCCCAAGGTTCTCACTACACCATTGTAAATATACTGGACAATATTAAAATACAACCAAATACCATAATACTGGGTGATTCCAACTACTCTGCCATTAACTGAGAAAACAACTGGTGTACAACCACCCTTTACCAATGGTTCCTGGAAGTCATACATTCCAACCCCCATAACAACTAATCCATTGTCCAACCAGGGTCTCCAATATCCTAGACCTGGTCATTACCAACATGGGAGTGATGCTCCACACCAGTGGTAAACCCCTCATAGGTCAGGTCTGACCATAAGGTAATCACCGTTGACATCCACATCCCACCCCCACCCACCAGTAAGGAAACCTCCATAAAAATCCTCTCAAAAGCCAACACCATGTTACTCAAGTCAGAAGTGACAAACCTCAAACATCCATGGAGATGGGACATGAAAATGCAACTGGTGAATCCTACATTAAGGTACTGTATGGGCACATCCACTCATGCATGAATTGTGCCATCCCAAATAGAACCGAGACACTGCCCTCCAAAAAAGAACACCAATCTTGTGCTCCACTGCCATGAACAAACTATAAAATAGAAGGAAGAAACTGTTGCTGAAAAAAGGATAATCCCAAAATGCAAACTGCTTCCTTACCAGCCTCAGTAAGAAGCTGATATCCCTCAAAATCTGCCACAGCTTGTTACATAAGTATAATTGCCATAGATTCCAAAGACAACCACAAGGCATTCTATAGTTATGTCCAGGATGTAAACGGCAATACTCAGAACTGCTCTGAGCTACAACAGAATGACATTAAATATACTGATTCCAAGGAGTTTGCCAGTATCCAGGCAGATCTATTTAGTGCCATATTCACCCTCCTCTCACCCCCTAAAGGGCCCATCTCAGTACCAAAAGATTGCCAAATTCCAGTAATCATGGCCACACAGGTGGAAACCGTCATATCCACTGTTAGGAATACAGCATCCATGGGACCAGATGACATCCCGGGCTGTGTACTACATGAGCAACAAAATAAACCTGCATCTCACCTGAGTGCCATGTTTAATCATAGCCTCACCTTAGGCTTCTATCCCACTGAGTGGTGCACAGCTACAGTTATCACACTTCACAAAGGGGAATCCACCTTGGATCCTGGGAATTACCATCCCATC
>NC_056733.1:1226550277-1226615277 GCF_019279795.1 Protopterus annectens
CCAGACACCAGATACGGAACTGTTCCATAGCAAGCAGAACACATGCATATATGGGACCACAGTGGTAATAAGAACAGCATGCAGGTACGTTGATGGCACCATGCCAACAATGTTGGAATAATTCAATATGACACATGCATAGGAACCATTAGAATATTTATCAAATGATTGGCCATTATCAGAGTCAGTACATACCAGTTGGGTTGGGTATGTGGATTATTGTTGGACATAAGGTGGAGAAGAGAAAGATGTCAATTAACAACTAGTAGATTTCGGTAGTCCACATTACTTTCCTAGTCAGTGCTGTTATCTGTACCTTACAAGTCTTACTACACTACCCTATAGACCTATACTGGACACTGATATGGCTGTCAACATCATTACACATGAACCGGTTTTACCTGCAGTATACACCTCTTACCTGGTATTCCTGTGGAGGGAATGTTTGTTAACACTGACTAACTGTTTGTACACATACGGCTGGATTCCGGGTTGATGTTTTGCACTATGCTATCCAACTCTGGCCATGTGTTGACCTCTTGCCTATACTACATGGGATCCCCACTGATTTTTCAGGGGGGGCAGGTTGATGGGCTAATATATGCCACTTTTAATAACACAGTGGACATATCTGTACAGTTGTTGTGTATAATTCTGCATGCAGACTACTACCACTGGCAGGATTCATTCACATCTCAGTTGTATGTGCTATTCGGGTTTTGTTGTTTGTATTTCCCCTGTTTACTGTCTATGTGTCTTTCAGTTGTACTAAATTGCCTCTTGGGGATTACACCTGTCATATACAGGCATTTCTACACATTCACTTTATGGTGCATGGTGTGAGTAACAGTGCTTAATACTACAGTACTATTACATGATTGCAAATCTGCATTACCATATGATACCAGAATATACACATACAGTCTAGCAGTTAAACCTGTTTTGTCAGGGTATTACACTTTTATTGCCATACTAACAATATGAGACTCTTCCTGACATATTCTCTAGTGTATGCAGTACTTGCCTTGAACAATACAGGTTTTATACTAGCAATTACTTTACTACTACTTTTATTTTTATTTCCTGTGATAGTAAATGCATGAGTTTTACTAACCTGCCTTGCGTCACAATCGTGCCAGGTGGCAGATGTGTGCCTCCTGGTTCGCAGCCCACTTCATTGCCGCTGTAGGGGACATAAGACAAATATTTAGCCATACCTATCCATGATATACCTGAGCTGGCAATTATTAAACAGGTAGTGGACTGATACTTACATACGGCTGGGACATCCCCTGATGCTCTAGCCTCTTAGAACCACTCCTCCAAGAGGTCCACCTTCCGCCACTTCAGGTTGGCATAGTAGTGCTTGATCTGCTCACCATTTTGGGGTATGCCAGTGGCACTGGTGAGGTCACGGCGAGATGGTCCCAGGCCTCCACCTTATACTGGGAGCACTGGTGCTGGCCCTGCAGCAGTCTCTGTGCATGAGTCCGGCCATAACCTTGGACTCCTGGATGCACCAGCACTGTACCCGGAAGCACACTCCTTCTCCCCTTACTGCCATAGTGCCTGCAAGGGGAAGCTACAACCAGTTATGAGCTGTATTCCCTCCTCTTGGGTTTAAGTAGGGCTGATTTCCCACACTTTTCCATGACTGACCGGTTTTGAAAAGGCTAAGCTATGGGTAGACATGCTTACCTAAGGCTGAAATTGTTTAAAGGGGTATACCACTGGGCACAAAGAGTTAACTGGTGTACACATTGCTCACACCTCCTCAGCTGGCCTGTGCAATGATTGGTGTTGCCTACAGTAGACATTCATTATAAATGCTTTTTTGGCATTGTGTTGTTATTCATTACACCTTATATGTTTGCCTAGTATCCTTGATTGATGTGTACATACACTCTGTGGGGTTCTTGTGTTTTATTGGTGACTTCAACACTCTATTACAAGTACACCTCACTTCTGGGCTTACTGCTGTACTCCAGTTCACATATTTATGTTATGCATTCAGTTATGGCACATATGACTGTATACTGATGCCTTTCACAGGTTCACTTTGGTTATACTATGGTGTGGACATGTTTGCTACTACCTCATTCTTCTGTACTTCTGTCATGGCTTGGTGGATAGCTACTGGGGCTATGGTGTATAGGGTCCTGGGTTCAAAACCCACATGGCTGATTATTTTGTTGCTGGCCAGACAAAGGCCCATTGGATACAGAGTGATTAAGGCACTTTAAAGCAGTTCTAAGCGGGTTTGTGTGGTGGTAAGCACTGCTTATTTCAGGTTATAGTTTTTTATACTCAGCTTCTACTTTGCTTAATCTGTGTAGGCAATGCTTACCCCCAAGCAAACGCACTTAAACATGCTTACTAGTGCTTACATATGCTTACTACTGCTTATCTGTGCTTACACCTGCTTACTACTGCCTTATTCATTATGACACTGATTCTTCACATGTGCATTTCCTGCAGTGATCCAGTTCATAAATATATGTTATTTAGTGGGTTTTGCAATAAAAATATTGGTTATACCATGCTTTGCCATGTAAAATAGACCGTACTGCAGTAGGACTCAAACCGGGAATGCTGCTCTTTAGGTAAATGCTTTGCCCACTACACTATTGCTGTGCTGCTTCATTTGCATATTTCTTCCTTGTTATCCCCTTCAACCTTTTAAGCTGCTTTAACCATATATAAGCAATGGGCACACCCGTGTACCTACGGTTAGCTGTACTCGGATGTTTAAAAAAAATAAAGGGGTTTTGTCTTTTAATTTTTATGTCCTGTTGCTGTTGTACACATGGGGGACTGTTGGTTGGAATATGCAGACACCTATGAGCTGTCTCACTCATTTATTTCCACTTTTTACATTGCAGGTGCATGTTTATTCTGACAGCTCTGCTCTCAGACATGCCCCCTGCACTCGTACACGCTCCATGTAAGCCTAGAAGATCAGGCAGCGTGCCTTCAATTAATATGCATGGTGCGCTGCCATCCTCCTCCTACACGGGCGCTTCCCTGCAGGACTAAGCTAGTCCTACATGGAAGATTAGTGAATGCGGTATTTATTTCATTGTTAATAAGTGAAAGCTGCGGAACTGTAACACAGTTTTCAAAATATGTTATCAGACTTGGGCCACAGTCCAAGGTCACTGCTGAAGAACCATGTATCGAACCGCTAACATGGTGAACAAAAAACATATTAATAAATAAAGTATATGGTGAATGCCATTGTTATTTCAGATTTGCCATGTTCCTTCAAAATATGGTACACTCTGAAAGTGTCCCCACTTATCCATGCATTGCAATCTGTCTAGAATTAGTGAAAGCATTTGTAACGCTCACTTTGCTGTTCCTCTAATTCTTTCAGAGAAAGTTCTGCTTCACACATCTGTGGCTTTAATCTATGGACACATAACTAGATAGCATTGCATAGTATACTGTTGATTGGATTGCAGCAGTGAAGTGTTGGCCAGAAAGATAGGGTGATGCATGTACAGGAAAGATAAATGCTTTGCAATTTATCAGATTTTGTGATATCTTTCTATCTATCTATATGTCGTGACTGTATGCATTATCCTCCTTGTGTTTAACAATGGAGTTAAAAAACAGTCATATTTAGAAGATGGAAACAGCCATTACGGCTGCTTATATCTAATGCTGATGAAGATCATCACTTGCATATTGACTTTCAGATATCTCATTTTGCTGTCAAACTGTACAAACCCTTCTGGGTTTACCTTTAGACTGTCTTCACATCTTGTACTACACATTACCATGGCCTGTTTCTTTCAGAGCACAGCATGCTACACAAATAATTATATTCTAGGCAAAGCAAATAACAGATGAAAAGCCCTGACACATACACTTCTCTACCTACAATGCTGTAATAGTAGTTCTAATCTTGATTTTTTTATTTTAATACATATTTTTTTGGTCTCCCCAGACCTCATTGCCCCACATACATGCTGGGTCTGTCAGCCGCCTTCCTACCCCCGGACTGTTGCTGGGGACACTTATGAATCCTAAGGGTTCCTGGGGACTCAACCATCTGTGCTTCCATCATCATTATTATTAGTAGTATTTCTTGTGACAAGGAATTCTGTACTGAGTTCTTTTAGCTGCTGAACAAGTTTCTAATTCTGCCTTATAGGTCTACATCTTTCAAAGATATATTTAAATAGACCAGTCATAGAAAACAGCATTATTTATCACACAAAAGAACTTAAAAATGCAGGTTCTTGTCAGGCAAATGCATTGTAACTTAAGAAAAGGTCATAACAAGTACCCTTAATGCAGTCCATACAGCTGGGTTGCATTTTTTTCAGTCTTTGAATCATTCTTTGTCTCACTCCCTTTTTCTCTCTCACACACTCTAAGCCTGTGAGTATCTTTGTCTTCTGGATTCTTATAACAGGAAAAATCTGCATTTTTTTCCTGATTTTTTTTTAAGGTCTTTCTTCACTTCTTTTGTCTCTTCCATAGAGGCTACTCTGGACAGCAAATCCCCACCACCCACCAGGAAAGCAAGCAAAATGCCACTAGATTCATAGTAAGCTAACTTCCCTTGTGAGCCATTTTAAGCCCATACAATTATCCCTTGTGAGACTCAAACCCTGCACCTTGTGTTTATAAGGAAAACACCTTAATCATTAAGCCACCCAACCCCAGGAATGTTTGGTGATATCCACCACACTATGCTACAGCAAAGCCCCTCCAACATACTCACCTAAAATAGTTCCGGGTAAAACCACAGCTAATGCCTAATACACAATACTCTCTTTACCAAAAGTCCACAGTTGTTTACTAATAAAATAAATCCGAAGAAAAGTTTCTTTTCTTTTCCACAGCATGATGGATGTTTATCTTTAAAAACAAAAAAAAAAAACACAGTTTACAGTGCAACAGTTTGCAGTTCAAACAATTTACCGGTTTTTATCGGCCAGACGAACTTCATCAGAATGAATAAGCTAATTACTCCTTCCCTCACCTAAAATACCAGTTTCATACCTAGTGGATGGCCTATATGCCCATGATAGCATGATCATATTGTGGCAATTTGAGACAAGTTGATATTGCCCACTAAACAGCTGTAAATCAGTTAATGTTGTTTTTGCTTTCTCAATTCTTTCTAGTATTGCCTGAAATATGGGTAAGGATGTAGGAGCCACAACCTCCATGTCAGACATTCCCTCTGCAACCCAGGAGTGTGCCTTTTCATCACCGCCATCATCATCAGAGGCTACTGAAACTCTGACTTCAGATGGGTGGAGCGCCAAGTGCCAGTGGTAGGCTCACCTGTGATTATAGCAATAAAGCACACAAAAAATGAAGAAATACAAGAAAAAAAATTATCAGACATATGCTACATAGACCTGAGTATAGCAATAATAGATACAAGTGCAAGAAAAAAATTCAGTAAAGTAGATTTCAAGATCAATACATGAATGAAAATAAATAAAAGTTATGCTCATACCATGTGCAGGTGGTCATGGGACCTCAATAGCAGATGTGCCGAGACAAACAAAATAAAGACTGATAGATGTATGATAAGGATTATGCAGAAGACGACACATGAAAGACAACTATTTTGAATTTTAAAACACAAGTTTTAAAACTTTAAAGGTGTATAGCATACCAAGATCATCAGCAGTGGACAGTCTTTGGTTGTCTTCCACCTTTGTATCCATATCTACCATGGTGCTGGGCAACTTCTCTTAGCTGACTGGATCCCTTACAGTTCATAGGAACTCTTCTGTGTCAGTGAGTGGCGGTTTGCTAGCAGGACGACCCCCAGTAGCTTTCAATTCCCCTGGCTCTCTTTTTGGTATTTGTTATCATATTGCCTTCACATTTTATGATAGCCTTGTTTCACTGCTTGAGAACTCTGAGTTCTGATGAAGTCCTTGTTATTTATTGTGGACAAATGTGCCTAACTTGCTTTTTGTTTTTAATAAATTGTTGTAACATACTGGTTGAAATGCTAAAATATATTTCCTTTGACCCTTCCATGATCCAGTCTGCACATTTTTACTACATTTCTAATAGTTAATCTTTCTTCTGAATTGGTCTGTTTTATTTTATTTTTTTTTTTTTTTGTTAACTTCTGGTTCCCTTTATCCAGTCAGTGTCTGGTTCATGTGGTCACCTTAGGATCAACACAAAGTTGTATAATTTGCTAATATTTTGTGACCTACTATGTCAATTGTATTGTAAGATTTATATAAATGTCAGCTACTATTTTGTCTGCTTAGTAGTTATCTTCTACTATAATCCTTCTGCATTGAATCCCTGCTATATTCATTATTTTGATCCATTTACAACAAGATGCTGTAATGCTTTTTCATTGGAACTAAATGTATAAATGTTGCAGGACAGCTGTAATATCTCATCTTGGAATTCCTGTAATATTTGTAAACTGGAATCTAATTCAGATACTTTTAACTTATCTCATTAAGATAGTTGAGTGTCAATTAATTAATTGACATTGTTGTGCAGCGATCTTTAGAATCCTCTTCCTTCCCAAAGCACTCTCCAGTCAATCTTTTTTTTCTAGGTGCGTGTATAATCACTCACTTTGTTTTATGATACAGATATGTCTGTCAGATCATCTCTGTTTTTTGTACTATACCATATGCTTTTCTTTCTCTTAAATGCATCTCTCACAAAAGCCTATTCTCACTTTATAATTAAGCAGGTTATTGTTTCTTCTGCATGTGCTGTTGCTTTTTAAGATACCTCCTACAACTTTTCTTTTTATATGTGAGGGAAGAGTAATCTCTGGCACTGACTTCTGGGTAATTTTAATTTGCTTAATCTCCCATGCTTTGGTGGGAGTTATACCACAAGTTTGCAGCATGCTCTCAGAGTTTGTGTCACCACCCTCATGTTGAGGAGAGGAGTTCATGTCAAGCAGATCCATGACACTTGTGGTTTCAATTGCATTTTACATTATGTTCTTACTTTCCCTGGTACTAGTAAGCAATGACACATTACATGGCATGCTTGTGCACACTTTCTTGTGTGCACAGAGGAGTACATTCATGACCTCAAGTACATACAGGAAAGCCACAGTGAGACTCAAGTTCTACTTTTCTTTGAATTCCACCAGACAGTAACACAGACTTTTTTTTTTGTTTTCTCCCCAAATAATTGAACTGGTTCTATAACACTCATACATATTTTGTTGGCCAGTTCTGTGCCTCCCACATTAGTATTCAGTCCCAGACCACCTGTATCATGGGCAGACACCAACCGAATACTTATCTTTCAAATTATATAATGTTATTTACCTTTTTATGTGCTTATCTGTTTTTGACAAACACTTGACTTGTTATTGTATATTTGTAATTCATTGCCATTCACTTTCAGCATCATGTTCTTTTCTGTGTGCTGAATGCTTTTTAAGGTACTGTTTCAGTCTATCAACAGGCCAAGCCTTTTGTAAAGTTATGAAATTACATTCATTTTGTAAAATTGATAAAAATATTTAAGCAAAAAAAAGGCCAAGCCTCACTTTAGATTCAAGTAAATTCCCGATTATGCTGTTTGTGAGTAACACTATCTGACTATCTATTGGTTGCTGGACAGATGTTTTCTGTCATGCCGATATCTGAGGTAATCTAGCCTTTGGTAAAAGCATAGGACTTGAATCTAATTAACATTAAACTTTAACAAATTCTGGAAGTGATTTGTGAGTGAAGTCACAAGCAAATCCTACAAAAGTGTACTCAGACCTAGACCCAACATTTTAAGGCTCCTTATGCACAATACATTAAATATTTTCTTTGAAATATGAAATCAGTTTCATACAGACACTAAGATGGCTAAAATAAGTGTAAAACCTTTGGTTACAGAGCTATTCTCATTCAAACATACCAACAGTTAAACAGATACAGAACCCACAGCACCATCTGTCCAACTGTCACTAACGTAGGTTGTCTTACCACATATGCCATCACACCACATCTCTGTAACACTGTTGAGTGAATGCAAGCATTTCTGCTGACCTTTAACTTTGTTAGATTTCCATACTGAAAGCTAACAAGGCACATCTTGCTTTGTTGCTTGAAGTGTGTCCAAGTTTCATTTAGATTAGCAAGAAAAAATGTTAATTATACAATATACAATATTTATACAATATATCAATATTTCAAAATGTACACACTGATTGGTCAGCATGCCCATTGTAAATCAGACTTATACTAATGGAAAAGGTCCGGTGGCTCGGACTTTTTCCATTAGTACGTCTTTTTTTTTTTTTTTTTTTAGACAGCAATAGAGAAAGGAAGAGCTCTTTTGGCTATGTTAAACGGGTTTAACAAAGCAAGATAGCTTAAAAATAAGCAATGGAGATCTTCCTTTCTCCGTTGCTTTTTTTAAACCTGTCTCGCTATGTTAAATGGGTTTAACGTAGTGAGACAGCTTTAAAAAAAGCAACGGAGAAAGGAAGATCGCCGTTGCTTTTTTTTAAACTACCTCTCTATGTTAAACTCTTTTAACATAGTGATACACTTTTAAAAAGCAACGGAGATCTTCCTTTCTGCGTTGCTTCCACACACAGCTCTGATGTACTGTGTAAGCATGCGCATGCGCAATACATCAGAACTGCTGCAGAATACCGGACAGCTGCAGAAGGGCAGCACGGAGGCATTAATACAATGCCATTATTTAAGAAAAGTAAGTATTTGTTTTCTTAAATAATGTCATTGTATAATAGCAATAACCCACTTCTGGATGTGGGTAATGCTGGATTTACCCACGGTTGTCTTTGTTTGGCCACTCGGGCTTCACCCTCGTGACCAAACCACACCAACCGTGGGTAAATCCAACATTACCCACACCCAGGTGTGGGTTATTGCTTAAATATATCACAGAAGCAAGAAGCAATTTACTTGACATGAATAATTGGAAAAATGACAGTTAATTAACTGAGGTTCAGCCTTATTTTCACTTGGACACTTCAAGGCTGAGTAACAGCCATGCTGGATGTTTATGTCACAGAATATAGTTTTGGAACATTTTTGATACTGCATTGATGGCCCTTGTAAGGAATTATATAAACATTTTATTTTCCCATAAGGATTCTGAGACATCATGCCCATATTTATCCACACTTGGGTGAGAAAATGCAGGTCATTTTTCTTACTAAAACTAAAATGGAATGTAGACCATACATGGTCAATATCAATATTTATTTACATATGTTTTAAATGAAGTCACAGTTATCATTTATATGAATCTGAGCATTGTGAACTGTGCTTATTAGCTGCCAGAAATCTCTTTAGACATCTCAATTTGTCTGATTAGATGAAGCAAATTTATTTCTGCATCCATAATATTTATGCAAGTAAAGATGAGTCAGGGAGAGCTAAAAAGGTCATATAGAGTCGCAATGCATTATACAGTAATGAAGATCTGCTAGAAATGTTCTCTTCCAATGTGACACAATAAAGATGATTCCTGTAGAAAATGACACTGAAGAGAAGCCTCTTGTAGGAAAGCTACATTTAAAAGCAGTTACTATATTCCCTTGATAGTAGGGGCAACAAGCTTTCATTGTTGACATTAGTTTCACAATCCAAAACAAGATAGTTATGTGCTCTACAACCAATTTTTTTTTTTTTTGCATTTCATTTTTATAACTGGTGCATTTGTGGATTCTGTGCTATATGTAGTTTAGATATTCTGGAAACAGCATAACCGATTCCATGTTTTTGATTGTGTGATAGCTACACCCTAAAGTACCTTAAAAAGCTTCCACCAACATAACATGCACAATCCTTAAGTATCGTCACCATGTGCATACTATTAAGAGAGCACAGTAATTAGTTAAGTTTTTAAAGTGATTTCTCAATACTGGCCTCAAATAACTGAAAAGTAAGTAACACAATTAGATGAAACAGATTGTCTCCTACATCTGTAATATCTATGCACTATTAGAATATTATTCTATCCTCAGTTTCTAGGAAACACAGTTTTTTTCCTAAAAAAAGCCTTTGGTAGTAGACATATTCCAGATTTCTTAGCTCACTAGAACCATTTGTTATGATGCATTCTTCATTGTAATTTCTGAATCTCAACCCAACTAAAAAGCAAAACACACTGAATGATGTAACATAGTTTGACCGAGCATTTGCAACAGTGTTTGCATTAATGAATAAATTAATTGGAGAAGTTGGAAAATACAAATCAATAAAGTATGATATAAGAATATTCAAAGACGCAATCGGTTAATGCCATTTAGATGAAGGAAAATATGAATCATAGAATGGAAACATGCCATTATTCTGTTCATCTTCACCATCAATGAATCTTTAATTGTTGCCATGCAGAGTAAAGGTAGGATTATTAGGCATGATACACAGCAAATAAGATTAGTTTGCAGTAAAATATGTAGAAAAAAACGTACATGTCATTAAAAGGAGTGCACAAAAACTGCACACAGACGATATGAAAAGTAATAAAACAGGAGAATAATATTACTTAAAAATGTAAAGACTGAACATTTACAAAAGCTGCCATCTGATTTATCACTGCAATAATATTCCAACTGCCAAATCCAAATATGTCTGGATACAGATGGCCAGAACCCTAAAAGTCCAATGTGTGTTTCTATATATCTGTGCTCTGTCTGAATTTAATGACATTGTATTTCATAATTGTGCTACTCCCAATAAACACACACATAACATACATGACTTCCTATCAGAAAAGATAAAACTATGTCTGTGAGCCCAACAACTTTGAAAAATGATACCCAGTTCCAGAGCAACTGTTACAAATGTCAAAGCTCACTGTAAGATGTGTAAAGGTATTTGTTTTTACCCTGAATGAGTAATGATGCCTTGTACCATGACTTGGCCACAGGAAAGTAAAATGTGGCACTCAATTTGATGGGAACATCCAGTGCAGGCATAAATAAAGGCTAGAAAGTGAGAGGATAAATATTAATGAAAAGCTTTATGACCACCTCCACAGATGACCATTTGCTTATCATTTTTTTAACTGATAATGTGTCCACAGTGTTGTATCATGCAAGTGTCACAGTTATGATCAGTCCTTAATGTGTACTGCACTTTTATTACAGTCAGAAGAAGAGGTAGAAGTGAAGTCATTAGGCAAAGTAAGCAGCATGTTTCTTATATAACTGTTATACATTGTTAGTTTAAAAGATGGTGAATATGTAAAAACATGGCAAAAGAATAGCTACAAGAGACATGGTTATGTTTAATATACTTTATTTTTGCTGTGGGTAAGAAGGTAATTCTGTCTTGAGGGTGTGCTCAATTTCTAACTGAAGACACTAGAGGTATAATGTTGGATATGGGTTCTCTTCAGCAGCTAAGGTTAAGTCCAGACCAATGAGGATCCTCAAAGAACTTTGAGAAAAAGGAGAAGGGGATGGAGGATCATCAATATAATGTAAATAGCAATTTTAAGAAGCAAATTTGTAAGGAATGAATGAAGAAACTCAAGATAATGTCATGGAATTAGGGTTGGATTTCAAATCCAGTAAGAAGGAAATGAATTTTATAAAGAATGCAACAATAGGTCACCAAAACAGTGGACTTACAGCAACTCACTCTCTTTAAACCTCAAGCTGCGTTGCTTTTTTAGATGCCTCAGCCTCAAGGTGTTTCATTGCATTTCCAGTCTGTCTAATTTTAAGAAAGCTCTGAGATAATCTGGGGATGGACTGAGCTATTTTGCTTCATGACTCTCACCCGCAACTGCTACGTGGCTGTCTCTAGTTTCAGGAGACTGTGTTTTCAGCTGCAGACATAATTCTTTCATACTTCACAGAGCTCATTGCTGAAATTTCTTTAATTATTCTGACCAGAAAATAAAATAACTATTGAGCAAGATATAGTGCTGTACATTTAACTTGTGGGTGCAATGTATATACACTTTTTCATAACCAAAGCTGTTTTGTAAGTTATACAAGTATAATTTGCAAGATCCTCTCACTGTCTACTAATTATTATTGAATCCCACCACTGCTATCAATATTTGAATGTCACAGCAAGACAAGCTACACTAATCACACATACAGATCAGAGCTATAATAATTGTTTCCCCAGAATTTAGCCCACTTCATTGTGTGCTCAGTACCCTTCAGTGGAACCTTACTAATACTAACTGAAACTTGACCCCCTCCCCCTGCTCACACACACACACACATACACACACACACACACACACACACACACACACACACACACACACATACACACACACACACACAAAATATTTTTTGGAATTAATTGTGTTATTACAAC
Organism: Protopterus annectens; assembly: GCF_019279795.1. Classification (NCBI taxonomy): domain Eukaryota; kingdom Metazoa; phylum Chordata; order Ceratodontiformes; family Protopteridae; genus Protopterus; species Protopterus annectens. The sequence goes on from NC_056733.1 coordinate 1,226,562,565, forward strand.
AGGGGAACTCATCCATCAGAGAATAAACAAATACGATTTTTTTAACTAATGGTAGTTATTCCTCCTGAAGGGAGGACTGATGCAAGACCCACCACGGGGATTATTTATTTTGTTGTACTATCCAGTTTTAAATATCCAAGCAAACAGCAGCAGGGTCACCACAACAAAACACACAAAATAATTTATTAGTAACAGGATTACATCCAGTTTTAGCAATATTTTTCTTGGGATAAATGGTAACAGTCAAATACCAGCTCCTTCCTTCCTTCCTAAGCTTTAAGGTATGTTGGCATTATCATATCAAACTAATAAAGCAAAAACACAACTTAACCTTTGCTATTATAATAAGCTAGTTTTAAATTATCCAACAAGAAGCAGGAGCAATTAGTTTGAGGTATGCACCCTTCCTAGTACAGGCATTCTTAGACTACTAAACAAAACAATAGGCACATCATAACAAATAATACATTTTCTTTCCAAGAGGATATGCAGATAGTCAAAGATTTGCAAATGGAAAGCAATCTAATATCTAAACTAGCTACTTGATAAATATGTCCATTACCCTAAATGTTTATTGTTTTTTTCAGTCCAGAGTGGAATATCAGATTCCTTCCAGGCAATATAGCTTGAGCTATGTTTTCAGCAAACAGCGACTCCTGTAGCTTCTTTAATTCTGTTACTTGTAGAACTAACAGTCAGTTCTTCGATGTATTATTAACACATCCCCACCTCGAATTGTTTGAAGTTGCCTTTCTTGCTTCCACAGTTACATACTTCGGGGGACGGCAAGAGAGACTAAGTTAAGTGCAGCCAGAATAAGGAATCATTATTGTATTACTTAGTGCAGCAACCTCCAAATGTCATTAAACCTGAGTTGTATATTTGCACAGTTAAAAAGCTGAGGTTGTTCTCATTTTTCTATTTAATGTATAAACTTTCACAATAGCAAATCCTCAGTTATGTACCACTTCATCATTTTCTTTTATATATTAAACTCCATTGAAAAAGACAAGCAGTGCAACTTGTCACTTATTTTGATTTAATTCAGTCCAATTTTTTAGAAATATATTCCTAAGTTTATTGCAATCTCTCTCAAAATGTACTTGTAATCAAGCTCAATGCATTAAAGACAAAAGAAATTCAAAGAAAACAATATGTTAAAAAACAAAGACAGCAGGAAGTGTTTAACTGTTTCTTAAAACAACAAAACTAGTGATTTTATTTCTCAAACTATAGTGACAGTCCCATTATATTCTTTTACATCCAAAACATGAGAGCTCTTACTGTTCTATAAAAATGGAACAGGTTTATGATCTTCCTGTTTTTTGGGAAGGGTATTTATTAGAATGCTTTTTATTGAAATTCGCTTTGTGGCTCTGTCCATCCATGGTTCTGTCACACTCTCAAGAGACAGTGGAAAATACACTGAGCTTCTCGTCAGGGAGGGCCACACCCAGAAAGATTTGACAGAACCACAGAAGGACAGAGCAGGATGCAGTATACAAATATGAGAGGTCTTAAACACACACACACGTACACACACACACACACACACACACACACACACACACACACACACACACACACACACACACACACACACACACACACACTCTTCTAAAAGGATAAGAAAAATCAAACACATCATGGTCGGGGCAAGATGAACGGTATGCATAACACCTTTTCTGTTGTTCTGCAGCAACAAGTCATAAGTCATCAGCAGCTGTTTAACTTAGCAAATTCATCTGAAAATCTAGGTCATGATTTCTTTTTTCCCCTACAAAGCAGCATAATAAATCGAATTTTCCATGCAATAAATATTGTGTATTACAATACATACCCCCAGATTCATAAAAGCTTGCACGGAGTGCAAGATGAGTGCAGGAGCTCACGCAGGCAATATGTCTGTTGTGCGATCCAGGAACAGCCGGCAGGGGTGTGCACGAGAGCTCCAGCACTAATCCTGCACGGATTAAGCCCTGGTATGCAAATCACCACATTTGCAGGAGAAATCCATGCAAATGAGGTGATTTTGCAATCCAGGAAGCTTGCAATATCCGTGCAAGACTAGTGCAATCTGCAGAAATGTACTTGGTTAGTAATTGAGTATATTTCAGCAAATTTCAAAACGGAGCTATGACAGCTCCAAATAAAGGCTGCATATCATTGAGGAAACATGCCAATGGCCAAGTATAAAGCCATTGGCATTGCAAACTATTAAAAAATTAAAAAAATCAACTTTTAATTTTTTTTTCGCCGATCTCGCCTGTTTAAGCATAGGGCAGCGGAGCGCAAACAGGATCGGGGGAAAATAAGAAAATAAACTTAAAATGTGCATTCTAACTAAAATCAGTATTCTGCCATGCAAGTCAATGGCAGGCAGAAGACAACCTTGCCAGCAAGTAGTGGTTTCTAAGGGGGTGGCTCAGTGTGGGAAATGTAACTAGGCATTAGCAGGCAATACTATGCAAATGAGGGGAAGGTTAGTGAATCCCAAATTTCCCCAGGGTGTGAGGCAGGTCCCAAGAGTGTAAGAGTAGAAATAGCTAGGTGCAAGACTAGGATATAGGTGACATCATGGATGTGTGTGTCAGGCATACTGTAAGTGGATTGGAGCCCTGTAGCTAAGCTAGAGGTGTGTCCAAACTGCCTAGCACTCTTTACAAAGTGTAAGCGGGTGTGCGCGCCATGCACCACGTCTTACAGGAAGAAAAAGGAAGTTAAACCAGGAAATAGCAGTTCTGTGCTCATTTGAGTACTCAGTTTGTGTGGCGAGCACACAGTCTTAAACAGGGAGGCAATCGGAAGGGAAAACAGCAGTAGGAAGGTAATCAAGGAGAACTAGCTTAGCTAATAGGTGAAATGTATCAGAAACAACCAATTACACAGGCAACAGGCCAGCCCAGCACACCACTATAAACTATGCAAACACCTTCCCCCCTTGTTTTTCCCAAAACCTTTGCACCACTGGTGTATACAGATGGGGAAATTTTACAAAACGAAAGCAAGAGAAAAAATGTTAGGGGCTGCTTTTGCTATCATAAACCAGCATGTGCAAGAGGCTAAGGATGGTGAGGATGTGAATGCTGCTGAGCAACCCACAGTGAGGAGACGGAGAAGAGTGTACAAACCCAGGGTAACCTACCAAGGGCTACATGAGCTGGAGATAGTGGTGTGCTATAGGGTGGACAGGGACCTACTACAGCAAATTGTTGAGCTGTACCGGCCAAGCCTGACACACAGAACTAACAGAAGGGAACCCATCCCAGTGGATACCAAGGTATGTGTAAGCCTAAGAATACTAGCTACAGGTACCTTCCAAAGGCCAACTGAGGATATGATGGGGATTACACAGGCATCAGCATCCAGGGTACTCCACCAGTTCCTGGTTCCTGGATGCCATGTCAGCATATGTCAGTGAGCATGTATATTTCCCCATCAGCTGTGAGGTGTTGGCCAGCAATATGCATCTCTTCCACCAAATAGCAGAATACCCTGAGGTTGTGGGTACAATAGACTGCATATACATATGCATTAAAGCACTACCAGGTGAGCGGCGTAAGGTCTACAACAACCACAAGGGCTTCCCCTCCATCAACTGCCAAGTTGTGTGCGATGCCCAGGGCATAATAATGAATGTGTGTGCTGGCTGCCCTGGAAGCTACCACGATTCCCACATCTGGCATCTGACACAGCTGGACCAGACATTTGCCAATGGGGACATCCCACACGATCACCTAGTGGGGGATGCTGGATACGCACTGGAGCCATGGCTGATGACACCCATCAGAAATGCACACACACCCCTGAACAAGAACTCCATAATGAGGTACATGCAAAAACATGAATCATAATAGAGCATGTGTTTGGGATGCTCAAGTCATGGTTCCGGTGCCTGGACACATCCATTGGAGCCTTGCAGTACTAACCAACTACATGTACCCAAATTATCCTTGTATGTGCCATGCTACACAATATGATCCTGCGGAAACAGCTGCAGCAGGAACAGCATGGGGCAGGGCCACACAGCACCCCACCAGTGCCAAGGTCTGCACAGGCACAGAGTGACTGGGAGGAGGAACAACCTGAGCCTGCCCAGTAGGCAGAAGGAGGCATGCCCAGTATGCCCTGGCCTTGGCAAAGAGGCAATGCATAGCACATGCACTGACACAGTAGGGACCCAGGGAATGACATCTCTCTCCAACTCGCACATACAGTAAAAGGGATGCCAAACATGACACTACCTGTGCTCAACCATGTATAGGGAGTGTACTATGTGCATCCGACATAGGCAGCCCTGCAGCACCACACTCAATACTGGGACACCCACTAGGTAAGTGACTCACACATACCAGTTGGGGGGCCCATACCCAACAACAGTCACAGCCAGCAGGATAGGTGTAGACAAACACAAGCAAATGCTGTACTATGGCCTCTGCATGAGCCCTATGGGTGACCCCTCCCCCAGGCCTACACAGACAGACTACAGCAGGCCAGGCAGTTGGATGTAAGTTGTGAAGGCTAGGAAGTCAGAAACTAATATGCAGGTAGTTAAAGCTAAGATCTGTAGTACACTGGTATGGCTCTAGTCAGCATGATAGGTAAGTCCACAGACAGAAATGGTGTACCCGACATATCCGTACAGTCCTAGCAAATGTGTAAAAGTGTCAGGTGTGCCCCACCATTCTACTTACACTTATAGTAACAGTCAGGTGTGCCCCTCACCCTTGTGTAGAAATGTAGAAACAGTCAGGTGTCCCCCATTCCCGCTATGCAGAAATGTAGCAACAGTCAATGCCAAATGAACAATGTATACCCTGCAGACACAGCATTCTACCTGTTGGTGTACAACACAAAGGTCAGCACTGCAGTACAAACTACCTAGACTTGATCCACACATGCAATATAGATGGCCATACTGGGCATGCTCACACACTTAGATGAATGAAGGCAATGTCAGTCAAAAACATACTGAAAGGACTTAGTGGGCATGCTTACACACTTAAACACATGAAGGCCATGACTGCAAACACCAGTGGACCAGACATATCTGGCAGTTGCAGTTCTTATTGCAGACACATGTCAGTATGCACCACTCCTGCCTTGCACACACAGTGGATGGGAATACAGACATATATGTAAGGACAACACACTATAATAAGCCAAAGGTAGATGGACATAGATGTGTGGAAGAGGGTGACCATGACAAGGAGCCATCTGGGCCTATCCCACCCAACACACAGCCAAAGGGTCCCAAACACATGAGGTGCAGGTGTCACTCACTGCAGATACTAGCCACCAGTAGCTGTCAGCATGACAGATTATATGATGCACGTGCCAGCTGTGCAACATCACTGTACAAGGAAGTAGTCACCTAGTAGCTGTATACATGTACCTGTGGCATATGACCCCGTGTGTGCCTGCATGTGGCATGACAATCCCTATATGAATGAGTTATGGCCCATGCACCCACTGCCCTCCCCATAGCAGTGTCATGACAAGCATGCTGAGGTCATCCAATGTGAAATACACCTTTGAGAGAGCTGTTGCTCAGTTATCCCCATGGCATGTCCCATAACTGCATACTGCTGTAGTGATAAACTACTTAGGTAGTAGTTCTAACCCCAGACTTGGCAACTGTGTGAGTGTGTGTTTGTGTGCATGTCTCTCTGACTGTATACAGAGAAATGCTTTTTAGGCTACTCATACTCCCTACAATTCATATACTCACCTTTGGCAAGGCTGTTGATATCACTCACCTAGCAATACACCTCTGGGAATATTATAGCCCAGTAATCTCTGTAGTGTGTCCTGTAACTGCATACTGCTGTAGTGTGATAAAGTAGTTAGGTAGGTGTTCTAACCCCAGACCTGGCAACTGTGTGTGCTGGTGTGTGTCTGAGTGAGTACAGAGCAATGCTTTTTAGGCCACTCACACTCCGTACAATTCATATACTCAACTTTGTCAAGGCTGCTAATGTCACTCACCTGGAAATACAGCTCTGGAAAAGTAATAGCCTAGTAATCCCTGTAATGTGTCCTGTAAATGCACACTGCTGTAGTGTGATAAAGTAGTTAGGTAGGTGTTTTAACTCCAGACCTAGCAACTGTGTGTGTGTGTGTGTGTGTGTGTGTGTGTGTGTGTGTGTGTGTGTGTGTGTGTGTGTGTGTGTGTGTGTGTGTGTGTGTGTGTGTGTCTGACTGAGTAGAGAACAATGCCTTTTAGGCCACTCACACTCCGTACAATTCATATACTCAACTTTGGCAAGGCTGCTGTTATCACTCACCTGGAAATACAACTCTGGGAAAGTAATAGCCTATTAATCCCTGTAGTGCGTCCTGTGACTGCGTACTGCTGTAGTGTGAAAAAGTAGTTAGGTAGGTGTCCCAACCTCAGACTTTTCAACTGTGTGTGAGAATCTGTGTCTCTGTCTGTGACTGAATAATGAACAATGCTTTTTAGGTTACTCACACTCCTTAGAATTCATATACTCAACTTTGGCAAGGCCGCTGATGTCACTCACCTAGAAATACACCTGTGGGAAAGTCATAGCCCAGTAATCTCTGTAGCGTGTCCTGTAAATGCATACTGCTGTAGTGCGATTTAGAACTATGGTAGGGTTCCATCTCCACCCATGACAGTTCTGGATGTTTTGTGTGTGTTGCAATGTTTGTGTATGGAGCAATGCATCATAGTCTGCTCACTCGCAGTACATTTCAAATGCCCTACTTTGCCAATCCTGCTGACGTCATTCATTGTAAAGTACAACTTTGGGGAGAAAGTTCTTCAGTAATCCCTGTGGTGTGTCCCGCAACAGTTCTATGTTGTAGTGTGATATAAACCTCAGTCAGGGGTTCTATACCCACACATGTCAGTTGTGGATGTTTTGTGTGTATCTCATTGTCTGTGTAGGGAGCAATGCATTTTAGGCTAGTCACTCACAGTACAGTTGAAATGCCCTACTTTGGTAATCCTGTTGATGTCATTCATTGTGAAATACTCCTTTGGGGAAAAAGTGCTCCAATAATGTCTGAGAGGCGTACTATAACTGAGTAGTGCTGTAGTGTAATAAACTAGTTAAATAGGGGTTCTACTCCCAGACATAATGTGTGTGTGTGTGTGTGTGTGTGTGTGTGTGTGTGTGTGTGTGTGTGTGTGTTTGTAACTTGTATTCTGTGCAGAGGTGAATGTGTGACATCTGTGGGCAATGGGGTGGATTTTTTTCTTATTTCGTTTATGGTGGCCCTACTATATATCACAATGTCAGTCATACAGGGATAACAGATGTAAAGTAGCTGGAAGGCTGGGGTGCAAAGCCATACCCATACATGTGACATCAATGTAAGCCAATCCAAGTTAGCAACCCCACTATTACCCAGAGCACCCACTCAACCCATGTGTCATATGAACACACATGCCTAGGCAGCAGCCAATATGTGGGTAGTACACTGCATATTGGCCACTGATAGTAGCTATGCAGTGATAACAGTGGGCTACAGAGGGCATATCACCCTGCCCATCTGTCCAATATGCATGTACATGCAGACAGTACACCTCTAGCATGTTCCCCAATGGACACTGCACCAATGTGGTGCCTTCACATGTGACTCACAATGGACATACCATGCCTGACAGCATGCCCTGTATGGACAGATGACACTGACATCAGGGAATGCTGTTGGCATGCCATCAATGTAGTTGAAGGGTAAAACTGCTGCCCATTACCAGTTCCTGCCACAGGTGGGCAAGACTGGCACATCTGATGGGCCAGACACCCCAGGTACAGTTCCACATGTCACTGTACATGCATGTGGGAGGTGTGCACATCCTACACACCATCCATGTCATGGACTACGGAACACATACATGGCATGTGGTGTACAACATTGGCCACACACAATAGTAACCCAGGAGACTGGATGGGGATGCAATACCCACCTGTGTGGGCAAATGCAGTAACTACAGACATGAGCCGCAATGTAGACCATTGTCGTGTGGCCTGATGCCAAGGTATACCCATCATCTACCCTTGTACAGCCTGCTGGCACAGTTGACCACCACACACCCATGTAGACATGCACCCATGCATGTCAGAACTGGCACCCTGTGTGTTCGTGTGTGTGTGTTGTATGGTGCTAATGTCCATATCCACACTCACTACAAACCCCAGGGCATACTGAAGCATGCTGTCTGATGTCTGACATCTCCTCATACTCTTTGCCCATACGGCCTCTGTATGACCCATGTGGTGCATGTGATCCCTTCACATTGATGTGTTGTGGCAATCCCACTAGTGATGAGTTGCAGTCCTGGCCCTGCCCAGTGTGTCAATGTGTGTGCGTCTCTGTGTGTGTGTGCCTGTATTGACTCTGGCACCTGTTCATGCAGACAGGAACTTGTATGACACATACCGTATATCCACCGTATCCCTGTTGCAGATGTCACTCACCCTCACATATATGTTCTGAGTGCTCCACATCAGGTAACCCATGTGGTGCATCTGATAACTGCATCGAACTGTGAAAGCACTACATAGGTATCAGGGGTTTGATACCCTGTGCTGGTAGGTGTGTGTCACAAACATGCTTCAGTTTTACACTCCCACCCCTCCCTGACATGTATCTGCCTCTGTCTGCCTCCCCCACTCCCTCTCTGGTGGATGTGGAGACCCATACCTGCCTTGCTTAGGCAGCGGCATGTGTATGTTATGTGATGCTCATGATCAGCTGATGGCCTCTGCATGAATTGCAGCCCTCCCCTAGCTGATTGCATGTGGAACAGCTGTGGTAACAATCCCATAGCCAATTGCATGGAAACACACTCCAATACCTAGGAACATCATGGTGGTGTTGGGCCTTTTCAGTCACTGTGAGCAGGAACTAGATCTGTTGTTTGGCAAACAGCATCTCAGATGGATTGGGGATTTACCTCTAACAACATACACTGTAGAAAGAAGGCAACAAACAGGAGGTGGATGTGGTTGACCTGACTACAGATTGTAAGTGCTGCTATACAGCATTTGGAGTAATGTTGGTTTAACAGTGTTAGTCTGGATATGCCTGCCGTACATGTAGTAATACCTGCCATGTCAGTTCCATGTATATGAGGAATCCCCATCTGCAGGGTCATCTACAGACTGGGCAGTGTTGTGCCTTTGGTTTCATGTGCTAGTCACAGTGCATCTATCTGTGGAATGCAGAAGGTAGTGTGAGGATTGCAGTCTGTAGATGGTGAAGGCTGTGACAGTTACTGACTTCATATCCCTCATAGGACATATGTTACAACAAACACCATTACAATGGAAATTATACAAGGTTATCACAGCAACATATCTATACTGGCCCTGTGTATGTGCTGTCAGCCACACATCTGTCAACCTTTGTACATATGATGAGCATGAAGTGGTGTATATGTGTTGTACACCATAAATAGTGTCATCATATCTGATAACAAGCCAGTGATATATCAGATTGCTACACATGTCATGCACAGTAGGGGTTATATTTCATGACATAAGCTGGACATTCTGTGGATGTTTGTAGAGTGCTGAGGTCTGTGTAGTGATGGTGAATGTTGGCAGTATGTGGATTGTTAATATGTACTTTAGCCTGTGTACAGACTGTGGTAGATGTCATTGTTCTAGCTCCTCTTCTATCAGATGTTACATGCTGCCCCACTGTATGGTACCGATTTGCCGTACATGTTTGTAGAGCCATACACACATACACATTTCCATACCACAGACATCCATCAGACCAAGCAGTGTAACAGCCCAGTATAAGTAGGGACATTCTGTGAGTGGCACATATGAGGATGGTGTAGAACAGATAGTCCATATACTGTAATATTATGCTAGCTTACCATATATGGCTGTGGCTGTGTTCACATTGGTTGTGGTTATACACTGTCACACAGGTGTATCTTACTCTGTGCTGTGACATGGCTGTTGAGCCTGCTATATATGCAGGTACATGTGCATTCCCCCATATGAGACGTAGGCCAGTGTTGAGCCAGCCTGCCTGTAGCCTGCACAGTGCATTGTTACATGCCTAGCAGCTTAGTGTACTTAACCAGTGGGATGTCATGTGCAGATACTGGCCAGATGTGCTGCTGCCAGGCCTCCCTTAAATGTCATGTATGTCAGATAGAGCAGTGGGATGCTGTACAGATGTATGTCAATATCTAGTGGGTGGTATGTGTCCATGGCACCCCTGTACCAGCAGTCATTATGTGTCAGGCCAGACAGAAGTGTGTGAATCCACCATCTATGGTGCCAAATGTATACCAGTCGTTATGTGTTATACCCATCTACATGTCTGTCTACATCCATATTGTCAGGCCTTTTACACATGTGGTGTACTAAGGGAATATTTGTATACCTCTGGACTGTACAGGGTGTGTCTGAGGTTCCATATATAGTGGCCAATATCTCTGCTGCTCTCCACAGGGGCATTACATGCTAGCAACGGTAATTTCCAATGATTTCCTTAAGATGTCTGTCAGTAGCCAATGGCACACATGTTATAAGCAGATTTCAGCATCCACACACACCATGTCTGTAAAGGCAATCCCAATGACTGTATCAACAGTCTAGTAATATACCTGCTATACATACCTGACATCCCCTTGCACTATGACATTGGGACTGTAGGGGCTGGGGTACGGCTACACTCCATGTCCAGGACATATGGTGGAAATATATGTACATATAGCTATCCAGATAGACATATATATATATATATATATATATATATATATATATATATATATAAAATGACACATGTGTACTACATTAAATTACCACTGTCATGGCAATCACCCACTATAAATCCCAACAGCATGTGGGCTTGGTCCCTTTACATTTCCTGTGTGATGGACATCCTTCTTGTGTGTGGGCATCAGTGATACAGACAGCAGGTAGCAAACCCTCTTACAGGAGAACCTGCACACTCAGACGGGACACATATTTGTAGGAGGATCAGGAACTAGAGACAGACTGTGAGTAGAGTTGTGTTATGCTTTGCATAGTACTGGTGTTACAGGGTGTGTGTGTACATACTAGTGTACCTTGGAATGCAGTCTGTCTGCACAGCTCAGTACTATAGGCCTATCCTCTTGTTGGACAGAGGTGTGCCTATCATGTGTTGTCCATCCACCACACAGGTCCTGTGTCAGATATTACACTGGCAGTGTGTGTGTGTTGTGTGCTATCAGTATATGGCTACATTCATTTCTGTTACTAACCACAATTCCCTGACTAAGGGTATGTTGCAGATTATCCTGTAACACCAGCACCTTGCTTAGTGTATGGCAATAGTGTTCCACATATGTGCCTGTGTTCCAGCATCTGTCCTCCATCTACATACCAAGCTTTTCACATATGTCATGCTATTGGGGGTTGTTCTGTAGTGGTCTGTGAGTATATCACACTGCTGTTGCTGCCATTAGTCCACTGCTGTTGTATCCCCCACACATACAGTGGGGCTGGGGCCATATATGTGTGGGCGTCACTTACACAACACATGTGTGCTCTTATGCACTGTAGAGGCCAGTGTATGTACAGTGGTATATGGGCCTGTATTAATGAGTCTAGGTGGGAAGCACCTTAAAGGACCTAGATTGTTACGAAATGTGGGGGTATCGGGGGTGAGCTACCACAAGGTATCTGGATGTACAGTACCGTATACTCCAACTATACTGACATTACTTACATGACTTGGGGTACTGCAAGCCTACTGCCTCCTGCCATACAGACTGTTCTGTTTGTTATGCCTTGTTATGTACCAGTTGCAACCCATTTGATCAAAAAACGTCTTTACCTCCTACGGAGTTTGTACAGTGTGTAGATAGAGGCTGCTGAACTACATACCTGCAGTACATACTGTTGATTGTGTGGTACCCTGTGGCCCAGTCTGTCTTCACTATTGTATATTCTGAAGGGCTTGGCCTGGACAGCAATAGTCGTGAACCTTTCCAGACTACTGTATTAGTGTAAGTGTTTCTCAGTTGCAGTACTCTGTTTATATGGTTGTCAGCATCTGAACAGCTATATGACATGGCATATTGAACTGTTATAGTACACAATTAAAGGATTCCCATTTCTGCAAACCTGTGTGTGGAGTCTTTCCTATGACCTATCTATGGGTATATGTTGCAGGCAAAGATTGACATTGGTATGTGTGGCCCATACAGTGTCCAGTTGTTCAGATGTTAACTGTAGGCATAGTGGCTGTTCCAGATTGTGTGCACCTCCTACATATGTATCTTACTGTACATATATCTGTATCTGCATATCTGTGTCTGTGTATCTGTATCCTGGGGATGTTGATGGCTTCCACATATTACATGTCCTGTGGGAGGCAGACTGTACTTGGTAGTGTATTGCAGGGTGCATGTGTTTGGCTGTGTGGGGGATGCCTATTCGTACAGGATATATAGTGTGTGGGGCCTCTCATCCCCATTAAGGGTGCATGTGGACATATGTGCATTTGTTAATCTGCAATTGCTATCTACAGATGTATGGCCATTTATACCTATATAGATATATATATATATCTGCTAACAGATATATAACTATATGTGCATATATAGTGGTATATATGTATACAGAGTTAGTAAAACAAAATACATGGATATGTTATATCTGTTTTATATATATATATATATATATATATATATATATATATAATATGTATGTGTGTGTGTGTGTGTATATATATATATATATATATATATATATATATATATATATATATATATATATATATATATATATATATATATATATACATATAGGGATATGTTGTATCTGTTCAGGTTGTAATATAGTTACACACACAGACATCTAGAAGTTGGTATACATTCTCTGTACTGGCGCATGACAGGACTGGCTGATATGTTTCTGAAACAGTGACTATCTGGGTATCTGTCATGGCTTAGTGGTGCATCACTTTGTCTAGGCTGTTCAGGGTTTTTGGTTTGAGCCTTGCAAGAGCTGTTTATTTTGTTGCTGGGCAGAACACAGCCCGTTGGATACAGAGTGACTAAGGCACTTTACAGCAGCTGTAAGCAGGTTTGTGTGGAGCTAAGCACTACCTACACAGGTTAAGCAATTTAGAAGCTGAGTGTATGAAAACGTAACTGGAGGTTAGCAGTGCTTACCATCATGCAAACTAGCGCAAACCTGCTTACAACTGCTTTAAAGTGCCTTAATCACTCTGTATCCAAGGGGGTGTGTTCTGCCCAGTAACAAACTAAACAGCTCCTCCAAGGCACGAAACCGGGACCCTGCACACCGTACACAAAGTGGTTTACCACTAATCCATGGCAGATATGCATAATCATGATGTTTTCACATACATGTAATCCAGCCCAGGTATTTAACACTACAAGGAATGTATTCCACAGTGCAGATGTATTTGTGTGTGTATATATATTCAACTTTAAATGGATATAACATATCTATATATGTAGATATAGCTATGGAAATATATACATATATATATATATATATATATATATATATATATATATATATATATATATATATATCTTCTTCCTGTTCTTTCGGCTGCTCCCGTTAGGGGTCGCCACAGCAGAGCAACTGTTTCCATTTCTTCCTGTCCTCTGCAACTTGCTCTGTCACACCACACACCTGCATGTCCTCTCTCACCACATCCATAAACCTTATCTTAGGCCTTCCTCTTTTCCTGTTATCTGGCAGCTTCATCCTTAGCATCTTTTTCCCAATATACTCTGCATCCCTCCTCAGCACATGTCCAAACCAATGTAATCTTGCCTCTCTGGCTTTGTCTCCAAACCTTCCAACCTGGGCTGACCCTCTAATATACTTATTCCTAATCCTGTCCATCCTCGTCACACCCAATGCAAATCTTAACATCTTCAACTCTGCCACGTCAAGCTCTGACTCCTGCCTTTTTGTCAATGCCACTGTCTCCAACCCATATAACATAGCTGGTCTCACTACCCACTTGTATACCTTCCCTTTCACTCTTACTGGTACTCGTCTGTCACAAATCACTCCTGACACTCTTCTCCACCCACTCCATCCTGCCTGTGCTCTCTTTTTCACCTCTCTTCCACACTCACCATTACTCTGAACTGTTGATCCCAAGTATTTAAACTCATCCACCTTCGCCACCTCTACTCCCTGCATCCTCACCATTCCTCTAGCCTCCCTCTCATTCACACACATATATTCTGTCTTAGTCCTGCTGACCTTCATTCCTCTTCTCTCTAGAGCATATCTCCACCTCTTCAGGGTCTCCACCACCTGTTCCCTACTCTCACTACAGATCACAATGTCATCTGCAAACATCATAGTCCACGGGGACTCCTGTCTGTTCTCATCTGTCAACCTGTCCATCACCATTGCAAATAAGAAAGGGCTCAGAGCTGATCCTTGATGTAATCCTACCTCCACCTTAAACGCATCCGTCACTCCCACCACAGACCTCACCACTGTCACACTACCCTCGTACATATCCTGTACCACTCTTACATACTTCTCTGACACTCCTGACTTCCTCATACAATACCACAACTCCTCTCTAGGCACCCTGTCATATGCTTTCTCTAAATCCACAAAGACACAATGCAACTCCTTCTGACCTTCTCTGTACTTCTCCATCAACACTCTCAGAGCAAACATCACATCTGTAGTGCTCTTTCCTGGCATGAAACCATACTGCTGATCATTAATCATACCCTCCCTTCTTAACCTAGTTTCCACTACTCTTTCCCATAACTTCATGCTGTGACTGATCACTTTAATCCCTCTATAGTTACTACACCTCTGCATAGCACCCTTATTCTTAAAAATCAGTACCAAAATACATTTTCTCCATTCCTCAGGCATCCTCTCACTTTCCAAGATTTCATTAAACAATCTAGTTAAAAACTCCACTGCCATTTCACCTAAACATATATATATATATATATATATATATATATATATATATACATATGAACATATGTATGTATCTATATACAATTGATGTTATATGATTATTTGTGAGTCATACATTAATATATAAATCTACATATAGCTGTCTATCCGTCTACATTTACATATATATATATATATATATATATATATATATATATATATATATATATACACACACACACACACACACACACACACACACACACATATATATATATATATATATATATATATATATATATATATATATATATATCTGTCCATATGTCCATGCATATCCGGCTCATATTTTGGCCTGTTCCTCATTCACTTGGCAATTGTCATGGATGATCGCAGCACTGAAGTCAGTAACTAGTGCCAATACTTTTGTGTTTCAGACTTCATCTCCTTCTACATATGTGTGTGTAACTAGCAACCTTTTAAGTGTATTAGAGCATTAGTTGACATATATCCCTATTTGTACCCACAGTGTGGCATACTTTGTCCAGACTTCTTGCATTAACAGGTTGTGTGGTATGATATTAATACATTTTCTGTACTGTTGACTGATTGTGCTGCATGATATGTTTGGGAAAACTTCAGGTTATGTATATGTGCCAATCTGCCATGGTGTAGTGTTAAATCACTTTGTGTATAGAGTGCATGGTCCTGGGTTCGATCCTTGGTGAGGCAGTTTATTTTATTGCTGGGCAGAACTTGGCCCGTTGGATCCAGAGTGATTAAGGCACTTTAAAACAGTTGTAAGCCAGTTTGTGTGGGTTTGCACAAAGGTAAGCACTGCTAACCTCCGGTTACATTTTCCTACACTCAGTAAGCTTCTACTTTGTTTAATCTCTGTAGGCAATACTCACCCCCACAAAAATGCACTTAAACACACTTACTACTGCTTATTTGTGCTTATATCTGCTTACTAGTGCCTTATTCATTATGACACT
Organism: Protopterus annectens; assembly: GCF_019279795.1. Classification (NCBI taxonomy): domain Eukaryota; kingdom Metazoa; phylum Chordata; order Ceratodontiformes; family Protopteridae; genus Protopterus; species Protopterus annectens. The sequence continues at coordinate 1,226,578,469 of NC_056733.1, forward strand.
GACACTTCACATGTGCATTTAATGCAGTACTCCAGTTCACATTTAAATGTTATTATATAGGTTATACTGGTCTATATCAGTTGAGCGAAACTCCCTTTATGCGAATACGTCAAACCACATTGCATGCAGTACATAAACCTCAAACATCCTAAACAGCGAATTTTGAAATGTCGATTTGTTTTGGTTGGCCCATCTGCGGTATAGCTCCGTTAGGTATGTGTGCGATAGACAGGACTTTAGGGTTAGGATTTGGGTTAAGGTAAGTGCATAGATAGGTAATGTATGTAAGATTTAGTGTAGTGTTAGATGTAGGGGTTTTTTTAAGTGTATGTATGTGTGCTATTTATTTTGTTTGGGTGTATGTCTGTAGGGGAAGTGTGCGGTAGTTATGGACCTTAGGGTTAGGGAGGGGTTAAGCATAGTGCATAGATAGTTGTGTATGTGGGCTTTAGTGTAATGTTGGCAGTAGGGTTTTGTTAAATGTATGTATGTGGATTATTTATTTTGTTTGGGTGTATGTCTGTAGGGTTTGGTTAGTGTATGTATGTGCTTTATTTATTTTGTTTCAGTAGGTACTAAGTAGCGGGTGGTGGGGTTGGCCAATTTTGTTCGTTCGATATTTTATTTTTCGTGCTTTAGTGCATTCGGGATTTCTGCCGTTCGAGGTATAGGGTTCGATGTTTAGGTATTCGCTCAACTGATATAGACCCGATTATATGGCAATAAGTTGTTAAAATATGTTCATATACAGATTTCACATGGGAAATGATAGGTGCTGCAGTGGGGCTCAAACCAGGAATGCTTGTGCATTAGACAGATGTTCTAACCACTATACTATTGCTGTGCTGTTTCATTTGCATATATATTCCTTGTTATCCTTTTCAGCCTTTTCAGCTGCTTTAACTGTAGGTAAGCGATGGGCAAACCTGTGCACCTATGCTTAGCTGTACACGAGGTTTAAAAAATAAATAAATAAAAGGGTTGCTGCATTTTATTTAAATATACTGTTGCTGTTGAACACATGGAGACTGTTTGTGGGGATATGCGGACATCTATGACATTCTTGCTCATTTATTTACGCATTTTCTGTTCTACTTTGCAGGGGCATGTTTATTCTAGAGCTCTGCTCTCAGACATGCCCCCTGCACTCGTCCACGCTCCATGTACCATTAGGAGTTCAGGCAGTGCACCTTCATTAATATGCATGGCGCGCTGCCATCCTCCTCTTAAACTGCTGCTTCCATGCAGGACTAGATTACTCCTGCATGGAAGACTAGTAAATCCAGGGGATAGTGTTCTCATTTTGACAGAGTTGATCAAAAGCAAGTAATCAAAATGAAATTAGTCTGCATTTTTTTAAAAATCAAGATGTTTGACATACTTTGGCAGCAAATGTATGGGTATTCCAGCTCCCTGAAGTACTTTCATTCAAATATATATTTTGACATGAGACTGAATCTGTAGGTCACACTGATTTTTAAATCCATTGTCCATTAAAAACTTTGGATGGAGTCCAACAAAGAGGGAAAAAACACATGAAATTAAAAAAAAAAAAACACTCCATAGTGGAGGCATCTTCTCCTTTAAGGAGGACTACGCATGCTTCACATGCATGAATGCCGACTCTGATGTAAACTCAGTCCGCAATTACAGAGGAATGTAAAATAGCCATGCTTAGGTAAGTGTGAAGGAGTGTATGAGTGAACGAATATGTGCAATAGTTAAACTGGTGGTTCATTTCTCTGTATGACAGAGAAAGTGTGGGTGTATGTAATTTAGTTAGCCATTCGTATGAGAGATGCAGTTTGTATGGGTTATTGTGTGAGAAAGGAGGTCTGTGTATGAGTGTGTAGCTGTGTGTGAGTAGATAAAAGGTAGATGTGTGTGAGAGAGTGGAGAGAAGGTAAGACGAGAGCAGATAGAAAGTGTGTGTGTGTGTGTGTGTGTGTGTGTGTGTGTGTGTGTGTGTGTGTGTGTGTGTGTGTGTGTGTATGAGAGAGAAGAGAGAGAGCAGAGAGAAGGAGATTTTGTGCGTGTGTGTGTGTGTGTGTGTGTGTGTGTGTGTGTGTGTGTGTGTGTGTGTGTGTGTGTGTGTGTGTGTGTGTGTATTACATATCTCTCAACTGTCCAGATTTAGCCTTATAGTTTTGGTCTGTTTCTCATAAAATTTGTGGTTTTCTGGTAAATTACAGAGGACCGAAGTACCTAAATAATATATATGACTTTCAGACTTCATATCCTTCAGAAAATGCATAATAACACAAATCCTGTTATTCTATCAGCTTTCTAAAGTTTATAAGAGCAATATATAAAGTCTGTCCCTATTTTTGGGCCTTTCCCATTATGCTAGTCTTTGACCACATTTCTTGCTCTAAGAGAATGAGTGGTATGACTAACAGAAAATGCAGAAGCATAGCCCATTAATGGTCTATTTTTTTTTCAAAGAAATTACATAGTTTGTACTTAACAATGCAGAAAAAAACCTCGCATCTACCTATTTCATTTCCTACACACACACACACACACACACACACACACACACACACACACACACACACACACACACACACACACACTCACCCACAGAGTCCAAAAACATAGTTATATACAAAACTACTGTTGTAGTTTACTTAAAAACTAAAAAAGTAAAAAATAAAATACTTAAAAAAAAAAATTTTTTTTTAAATAGAGTGCTTTTATATAGTCATCCTAAAAAGCAAAAAAACAAGGAAGAATAGTCAAATCTTTGCAAGCTGGTTTCAGGAAAGCATTACCTGAGTCAGAAAACCAACCTTGAATGCTTTTCTGGAATCAGCTTGTCTGTGTTTCTTTTGCAAAGGTTTCACTCTTCATCCTTGTTTTTTACTTTTTAGGGTGGCTGAATAAAAAACATTTTTATTAAAAATCTTTATATAGTTATTTATATATATATATATATATATATATATATATATATATATATATATATATATATGGGATCCATACGGATCACTGAACGGCAACATAACTGAAACAGATTCGGCCGGGCATACTTGAGTGAAAATGCTTTTCACTGGAAGGCACTTTCGTGTAAGTATGCCAGTTGTGGAGATCACACTACAGTAGGGATAAGTGAAAATTCCCTTTTTTCCACTGTAGTGCGACCTCAGAGTGAGAATATTTATGTAGGGGCGGTGTGGGGGGTGCAGGGGGGCATGCCCCCCTTCAAAAACATAAAAGTAATGTTTTATTTTCTTTTTTTAAACACACTTTAACAAAAGCACTTTTTTGGTGAACGTGCTTTCGTTGAAGTGTGTTCGGTGATTGTGGATTCGGACTATTGAACTTTCTTTCAATAGTCCTATATATATATATATATATATATATATATATATATATATATATATAAAATTCTGTGTGATTTTTTTGAGAGTCTGAATGTTCTTTGTATCTTTCAAAGTGCTTTGGCAGGTCCTTACACGTTTCTCCCTTTTGTATAATTAATTATTCCTCATCCACTGTCATCCTTCCAGCTTTTCACTTCTTTGTCTTCCTGCCTACCACAACAATGTCCTTCTCTTTTTCAAAAGCTCTAATACTCATTCATCTGATTAACTTGCTGTTTTCCAACCCCATATTTCATTCTCCGCCACATTTCCAGGAAGGCCTCTGGTACAAAACTAGCCTTACTAGGCCTCTACTCCCCTTGCCTAAATAAAATTCAAAAAAAGAGCATTTTTGCATTCTGTATTCAGTTCTTTCCATCTTGAGGTTGTCCTGCTTATGTTTTTGTATTCATCCATCCATCCATCTACAGCCCCTTTTTCCCATTTTTGCACATGGGGCCACTAATCTTTCTTCATTTGAATCCTCACTAAAAGAATATTTAAGAAAATCCTAGATCTGTTCTTGCTCCCATCCCGGGTTAAACTATCTATGAATGTACTCTTTGTCTTTCCTCTGAAATTTTCTCTGCTTTTTTATACTTCTTCTCTCTCTTTCTTTGTTTTTCTGCTTTCCCTCCTTGCTAGATTTAGCTTTTCTCCTAATCTCCTCTGTGCAGGTATTTGATCCATATTCAATTTATATCAATATTCTTTCCTATCCTTTGCCTAATTGTAGCAATCTCCTAGCATGAGCTATCTTCTCATAACCCCAATCTTTTATATTTCTCTCTTTCTCTCACTCTCTCTGTCTCAAACAGCTCTATCATGTCATCTCACTGTACTTTCCTACAGTCTTTTGACCTTTTAACATACTCAGCACTCATCCAATTTATTATCAAGTTAAAAACCATAAATCAGTTACTTTTCTCCTATAACCCTCTTCTCATCTCTTTTGTATAGTTACATTAAAGACTACAGTAGAATGCCTTTTTTGACCATAAAGACTGTGTTATTTATTTATTTATTTAATTAATTAATTAATTAATTATTTATTTATTTATTAACCAGGAAAGTCCGCTGGGCCTGGAAAGAGCCCATTTTCATTGGAGGCCTGGGGAGAAAAGCTCCACAATAATTGCATACAAAGAAAATATTAATACACATAACAAAAAATTTTGAGCAGTACTATTACATTGAAAGAAAAAATAATAAAACTACAGTGAAGATAATTACAATCATGGAAAATAGGAGTAATAAATAGAAGTAATAAATGACATATATTCAAATTACACATGCATGTAATATATCTGCAAGGTTCAATGCAGTGGAACTGTTAAGTACAGCATAAGAATAGGAGGAGACAGAAGGGCAAAGGAGGGAAAAATTCAGGATAGAGTGGCAGGGAAGGCAGTAAGTGGGCAGACTCAAGGGAAGGAAATGATAGTAATAGAATAGTTTTAGCTGTAACACCAATGAGAGAAGTCAGGAGTGGGGTTGTGTTGGGGTACAGGAGCATAACCAATGAGAGGAGAGCTGTAGTTTGAGGGATTTTCTAAAGGAGGCAGGATTGCTGAGAGTTCTGAGTAAACACTGCATTGTAATGCCTCTTGTTCCTTAATGAATGTACTGTATTGTCTTCTTCTTCCAAGTTTCATTTTAACTGCAATTCTTACATATTTATACTTTATATATTTTGTTTAATTGTTTTTGAAAATGTTACAACGTTCATAGGTTCATAGGTAGGTACTAGGCTATTGGCCCAAGGGCCTACATAAGCCTAGCCAACAAGGTTCCCTGGCTTACGCTCCCAAGAAAATTATTTTCCTGTGCCACTGTTGAGCAGAGCCACAGAAGTCATCCCCGGGGTGTATTTCCTATTTCCCATCCACTCATCAAGATTTTTCTTGAAGAGTGCTAATGAAGAACTTTGCTTGACATAGATGGGTAGCCTGTTTCAGTGTATGGGAAGTCTTTGGGACAGAAATCTATCCCTACAGCATGTCATTTTTATTGTGGTGACAAGGTTTAGGTCCCTAGAGCATGTAGCTCAGAGGGATTGGGATTTCTTTAGGTGTAGCATGTCCAAAAGCTCTGGGTTTGACATAGCTTCATATGATAGGCAGAGATCAAATGCACTGATTCCCAAACAAAGAACAGGTATTCCACTGTGTTTATTGTTGGACTGACACGAACAAAGTAAAACAATTAAAACCATAAAATATGAAACCATTCAATGCAAAGCGCTTTTCGTCCGGATCTTATTCGCACTTCTTCAGACAAACAGTTCCATTCTAAAAAGCCGAAATTCAAATAGTTAACACACAGAGCACTAACCAATCAAACACAGCTCCATAATTAACTTGTTGTTAAAGTGACAACCACTCTGTTAAAGTCAACTGTTATACTCTAATTACCAGATAAATTATAAAATGTTCATTATTTAATCAAACACTTTTTCCTTCCTTCTTACAAGTCACCTATAGATGTAAATATTCATACGTCTTAAAATAATTAATTGATACAAACATTGTATCAAAAATCTGTTTAAAGTGTGAACATTCTATCATCCTGTAAATGCTGCTGTAACCCCTTTAGGTTAGGTTCAATTAATCTTCCAATCAATTTAAAATGGTTACAAAGTTGTTGTGTACTTTCACTGTCCCATAACACCTCACATGATGTAACTTATTCCAGTACTAATAATAGATCATCTTTCGGACTTTCTTACTCAAAGTGTTATACACCTGTATACTAGGGCCTATTGTCTCATAAAAAAGACACTTGTATAGCCCCTTCAAACATGATTAAGTCTGATTTCCAAACTGTTTACATAATATAAATTGTAATGACAATTCCTATAGTCCTAATAGATACTATATATGAACCTACAGTGCCAGGTCGTTTAGTTTCACATTCCATATAAACCTATGGTCGGTTCGTATCAACCCGACCACTTAGTGATGTTAAATAAAGTTAAGTAAAATCATTACGGTCTTATTAGATGTTCTGCTGACCCAAACTCAATTTTGTTATGTTACCTGTTTTAATACACTCAATAGTCTCCCTACAAGTTATTCTTACTCATGATGTTAATATTACATTTTGTAATGATGTTAACTTACTAAATTTTTATTTATAAATCTAGATTCGTATCATGTGTAAACCACATTCCCTACTTTTGGGAAACCAACTTAAAACTTGGTTCCTACAGGGTCCACTTAAGGGTGACCTACCTCAAAAGGATTCTTAATTTTAATATACATGCTATTGAGCATGTTTCATTCAGACCTGGATCCATACATGCTCGTAAGCGCAATTGCCAACTTAATTCCCTTTTCTCAAGTTGTAGTTTCATATAGTTGTCATTAAAAAATCTACCTGCTATGTTGTTATTATTTATTTGACAAATAACCATAAATTTAAATTTTAATAACAACATAGGAGGTTGGAAAAGGAAACTTATGAGGAAGTGAACCAGCACCAACTGAACCAAGCATATAACAGAATAAAAATGTTTACTAGTGATTTATACACTGACGGTTTAATTGATATTAATTTAAACCATTATTTAACAATGTTGTCCCCTAAAATTCCACAACTTTTTGGTATACTGAAAATTCACAAAAACCTGTGTGATCCACCATTTAGACCTTTGGTGGATGCAAGGCAGTCGATCACATACCCATGTGCAAAATTAGCAGATTCAATTTTGAAAAAATATGTGGGTAAGGAAATACAGATATTAAAAGACTCTTGGTCTTTTTTGGAAGTAATAGAGTCATTAACATTTAATAGTGAATTGAACTTCCTTACAGTGGACGTTTGTGATCTTTATTCATGTATACCACAAAACTTAGGTACACAATGGGTAGTGGATTTTATTAGAGAAAAAGGAGCAACAGAGAATGAATGTTTACTAGTAGAACAACTATTAGATATAGTTTTGAAAAACAACTACGTGTCATTTGATAATAAACTATTCTTACAGAAGATTGGGATAGCAATGGGTTCCCCAGTAGGTGCAAGTTTTGCAAACTTAGTTATGGCCTACTGGGAAACAACCTTTATTTTAAACAGTCAGTGGAAAGAAAAAATTTTCCTCTATAAAAGATTTCTAGACAATATATTTATTATTTTAATGGAGACAGTAGTCTAGCGGAGGAACTGGTCACCTTCCTTAACTTAACAAGTTCTTTTTTAAAATTTACAACAAATTTTCAGGAGCTAAAGATTAATTTTTTGGATGTCGAACTGAGTAAAAACTTATGAGAAGGTAGATATACAGCAAAAATGTATAGAAAAAGTACATATTCGAACACATTCCTACATTTTTCAAGTTCACATCCTTCCCACCAAAAGAAATCTGTGGTGAAAGGCCAGCTTGTACGGGCGGCCAGGATGATAACCTTGAATGACAACTTTGAACAGGAATGTAATTTACTTTATAGGATGTTTACTCATAGAGGGTACCCTGGTCAATTTTTAAGGGACATATTCCAAGAAGTAAAAACAAAGAAGAGGAATGGGACATATATACCCATTTTGCATAGAAATTCAACAACTGATTTAACAAGTAGAATTGATAATCCAACTAACAGTGCCCATGGACAGAGAGAACTTAGTCTAAGGGATGAAGGGAACATTACTACTGACGATTCGAAGGCGAATAAAAACTTCTCCTTAGCATTTACTTTTACTTACTGCCCAGAGGCCCTAGACATTCAGAAAGTAGTGAGAAAATATTGGTTTTGCCTATCATTGGACAAAGATGTTTCTACTAAGACAGACCAATCTCCAATTATTACCTTTAGGAGGGGATCCAACATGAAAAATCTTTTAGAAACAAAATGTAAAGTGAAGAAAAATAATCTGGGTACACATAAATGCGGTGCATGCAAATATTGTACTTTTATTGATACTTCTAACACTTTTACAGTTAGAAAAGAAACATTTGCAATTTGGGATGTATACAACTGTAACACAAGGTCAATAGTCTATTTAGCCCAATGCCACCAATGTCCGTCATTCTACATAGGGAAGACGGACCGTCGATTAAGGGACAGAATATATGAGCATTTATATGCAATTAGTAAGAAGAAAAGTGAAAACATCCTAGCTAGGCACTGTGAGCAGAACATTGGACACAAATTTAAATTTATGGTTATTTGTCAAATAAATAATAACAACATAGGAGGTAGATTTTTTTAATGACAACTATATGAAACTACAACTTGAGAAAAGGGAATTAAGTTGGCAATTGCGCTTACGAGCATGTATGGATCCAGGTCTGAATGAAACATGCTCAATAGCATGTATATTAAAATTAAGAAGCCTTTTGAAGTAGGTCACCCTTAAGTGGACCCTGTAGGAACCAAGTTTTAAGTTGGTTTCCCAAAAGTAGGGAATGTGGTTTACACATGATACGAATCTAGATTTATAAATAAAAATTTAGTAAGTTAACATCATTACAAAATGTAATATTAACATCATGAGTAAGAATAACTTGTAGGGTGACTATTGAGTGTATTAAAACAGGTAATATAACAAAATTGAGTTTGGGTCAGCAGAACATCTAATAAGACCGTAATGATTTTACTTAACTTAATTTAACATCACTAAGTGGTCGGGTTGATACGAACCGACCATAGGTTTATATGGAATGTGAACGTAAACGACCTGGCACTGTAGGTTCATATATATTATCTATTAGGACTATAGGAATTGTCATTACAATTTATGTTATGTAAACAGTTTGGAAATCAGACTTAATCATGTTTGGAGGGGCTATACAAGTGTCTTTTTTATGAGACAATAGGCCCTAGTATACAGGTGTATAACACTTTGAGTAAGAAAGTCCCAAAGATGATCTATTATTAGTACTGGAATAAGTTACATTATGTGAGGTGTTATGGGACAGTGAAAGTACACAACAACTTTGTAACCATTTTAAATTGATTGGAAGATTAATTGAACCTAACCTAAAGGGGTTACAGCAGCGTTTACAGGATGATAGAATGTTTGCACTTTAAACAGATTTTTGATACAATGTTTGTATCAATTAATTATTTTAAGACGTATGAATATTTAAATCTATAGGTGACTTGTAAGAAGGAAGGAAAAAGTGTTTGATTAAATAATGAATATTTTATAATTTATCTGGTAATTAGAGTATAACAGTCGACTTTAACAGAGTGGTTGTCACTTTAACAACTAGTTAATTATGGAGCTGTGTTTGATTGGTCAGTGCTCTGTGTGCTAACTATTTGAATTTCGGCTTTTTAGAATGGAACTGTTTGTCTGAAGTGCTTTACGTTGAATGGTTTCATATTTTATGGTTTTAATTGTTTCACTTTGTTCGTGTCAGTCCGACAATAAACACAGTGGAATACCTGTTCTTCGTTTGGGAATCAGTGCATGTTTTTTCTTCATAGTTGTTGGAAATTCGTTTATTGGTGATAGGCAGAGATCACCTCGGAGTAGGCGATATGCTACGTAGTAAAGCTGGAGTTTTTTGTGGTGGTCAGTGTATGACATTTGTTTCAGGCCAGTAATCCTCTTTGTAAGGTACTTCTGTGGCCTTTCCAGCTGCTGCAGATGTCTTGTGAGGTGCATTCCAAAAGGGGTGTTGTACTCTATAATGGATCTGATGAGTGTCGATTAGAAGGGAACAATGACATCTTTTTTCCTGGTTGAGAACCCTTTTATGATGTGCCACGTAGAAGGACTTCCTGATTACTGTGGTGATGTGACTATCAAAGGAGAGACTACTGTCCACCTGGGTCCCAAGGTCTCTTATCACACATTCTGTGTTAAGTAGATTGATGCCTATGTGATAGTTCATGGATACAGAGTTTTTACCAAAGTGGATGACACAGCACTTTTTTGGCATTGAAGTTTAGGCCATGGCTCTGACACCAGGCATCTGTCTTAGCGAGGTCCTTCTGTAAGATGTCCATATCATTTGGGGACTTGACTGTGGCTCCTAGTTTGCAGTCATCTGTGAACTTCGTTAGCCAGAGGCCTTCTGTGTTAGCCTGTACTTCAGAGAAGTAGATACCAAACAGGAGAGGTCCCAGGACAGAACCCTATGGTACTCCACTTGTCACTTCTTTGACATGCAGCTTTTCTCCCTGGGCCCCTGCTAACAAATGGGCTCTTTTTGGTGCAGTTGAACTTTCCCAGTAAATAAATACAAATAAAATAAATAAATCATGCCCCACTAACTCATTTTCCTTTTACCTTCAGTTTGCTTTCCTTTTTCCCTAATTGCCAATGTGACTACCTTGCTCATCTGTGTTCATTGTTAATTTCTGTACCCACTTTATCCGTTGCTTTCCACCTCATATTATCTCTTTCCTGATATGCTTTCAGAATTAATACATAGTTCTTTACTAGCTATAGCCTTAAAATCATTATTTCTCGTATGGGTGTATTTCATATGATTGAAACTGAGAAGTTCAAATTTCAGAATGTCAAATCAGCTTCTCATCTGGAAGCCAGTACTTACTGGGGGTCATACAATTGCACTTTCCCCAATGTGGTGTGTCTTGGAGGTGGTATATATAATAGGCAGGGAGTATACATCAGGGTGCAGTTGGGTTGCCCCCCCCATGCAAAAACACTATTTTTCTTGATGTTGGCTTCCATTAGAAAAGCGGGTTTGATGTTTTGAGATTTGATCTTCATGGTTTCAATGAAATTAAATAGATCCATAGGGATATATATATATATATATATATATATATATATATATATATATATATATATATATATATATATATATATTTATTTATTTATTTATTTATTTATTTATTTTTTTGTACAATAACATTTGTTAAGCAACACTACCCAACAAAGTAAAAAAGTAACAAAACGTGTAGTCAGAATTTGGTTAGAAATAGATTCTATTACTTATATTTCAGACTAGCAAATCATGTTGCCATGTTTCAACAAATGTCTTCTTTTCCTTTCTTTTTTGGTACCCTCCCAAGATATTCTCTGACGGTTCCACTACCAACTCCCAGTTACCACATTCATTCTGGGACTTAAGTACCTGGAACTCCTGGTCTGGGTATGAACTCATTCGTTCCCATCCAGAAATCTCTATTTAGCCATTCTATTCCCTGGTGAGAGTCAGGTGGCAGACAGCAGACCAGCTTGCTGGACATCAGAAGCAGCCTTCCCTCTCCACATTGGAAGCACCCCCACCTACAGCTTGTTGCCTAAGGAGAAGTGTACTTCCAAACACACTGGAATCCTCTTTCCTGGTACTATGACCATGACAACAAAAGCTCAGCTGCCTTGAACTCTAATGGATAACACCAAATACTCTCAAAGGTATCACCCTTTTGGTGAGCCAGAGTTGGCCTTCTCCCCTTGGGACAGATGAGCTGACAATAGCCACTCATTCCAATCCCCTGACCAGCTCCTTCTTTGTTTGCTGCACACCACACCATTCTGAGATTATCTGTAGTACAGTAAATGCATGCCATGGTGCTGGCCAAGAATTATTAACAAACACTTTTAGCTTGTTGCTGCAGAACACAATGCAGTCTTTGCTTGATAACAGGACAATGTATAGGAGTCACATTGGTGCTGTGAACAGTGCTGCTTCTTTGGACTTGAGGACTGCAAGTTTGACTCGGACTGTATTTTGCTATCGGGGTACACTTTTGATATTACTCCCATTTTCTCATGTGTTGCTGCGGCTTTTCTCCAAATACGGGTTTCCTATCAGGTTGACAGCCTAATCTGAAAATCTACATTTGTATTTCAGACCATTTCTCCCTGTCTTAGCCCTCTTTTTTCCTTACATATCAATGACATCTTAAGTGTTATCTTCCACCCTGACTTTACTCTCTGTGGCATTAATCCTGTCCAGTTCCACCCTACTGATGTTATTTGCACTACTGAAGAAATTGAAAACATAACTTTAAAACTGTTGAAATGATACTTGTAAAAAGTTAATTATCTACATTAGCTAGAATAATTCCTTGCTCTCTACCACCCCAGAAAGTCTGCTAACCTTTAGTCCTCTACCTTTAAATGATACGTCCTTCAATGTGAGTACCTACGACTGTTAAATACTTCTTTGTTCACACCACTACATCATTCTCATTTCTCCTTTCTAATCTTATTGGTTTTCTTGTCTTACAACCTCTGGAGCTGTTGCTTTAACAGGAACAAAATGTATTGAATCATCAACTTAGCTACTGTCTTCTATAACTTAACTTCCAAACTCTTCTTTTACTACTTACAGGATAGTGGTTGCTCTTAAAATGTGTTACTTTGTTTCTGAACTGAATGAAAGTGATTATCCCAGTCACACTGGCCTTCCTCACTAAAGCGGATTCTTTTCTCTAGTAAACTCTGCAGTCATATATTCCTGATCACAAAGTATATATATATATATATATATATATATATATATATATATATATATATATATATATATATATATATATATATACGTTTGATCTCAGAAGTTGTCTCTCTGTAAATTAAATATTTTATCTGCAACTAGTATAACCTAAACTTTGATTGTCATTTTTCCTTTAGATATTGGATGTTTAAATGCAATTTCATACTAATACTTTTGTACTTACTATTACAAAAGCTTCTATTGTAATTTTGTTGTAATTATTGTTTTGTTTTTGGAGCTTTTCTCCCCAGGACTCCATTGAAAAAGGGTTCTTCTAGGCCCAGTGGACTATCCTGGTAAAATGACTGCAAATAAATAAATAAATACATTTCATTTGTGATAATGATATGATAATAGCTCTTGATCTCTCGTTTCCAGGCTGTTCTCTAATAAATCGCTATCCCCATGGACTTTTCCTGAATTCATTAGACTGTACACATTCCAGTCCTCCTTTCCCCATTCTCTAGTGATGACATAAATCTGAGTATTTTTCTTACTTATTTTTTACCATAGTTCTGGAGCATAAGGGGACGGGCAAAGGTCTTTACACCTCTTTACCTACAAGTACAAAAAATGAAAAAAAAAATGCCTTTTATCATTGTGATTTATTTTAATTTATTTAAATAAAAAGATATTTTTGTCATAGAAGTCACATTCATGGTGGCAAAAAAATAAATAAATATATATATTTTATATATATATATATATATATATATATATATATGCATACGGGGGGGGTGGGGTCTCCTTTTCAATTCTTGGAAGGAGCGCCTTCTGTGTGGAGTCTGTATGCCCTCCCTGCATTTGTGTGGGTTTCCTCAGGGTGATCCAGTTTCCTCCCACATTACAAAGACATCCATCTGGAGCATTTCTCCCCAGATATCCACTGAAATTTGGCTTTGTTTCAAGTTGGACTTTCTTGGTAAACAAATGTTAAATAAATAAAATAAATAAATATATATGGGTCTACTTTGACTCGTCCGACTCCACTTCACTGAAACAGCTTTAACACAAAAGTATGGACTGCCAAATTTCTTTCTCTTCAAAAGTATCCACTTGGCCACCATGGAAAAAAAAACTCAATGGACCAAAACTAAACCCACCCAACTGGGGGTCTTCAACATCCAAAACCCTCCTACTTAAATATATCAACTCCGAGATCGCACTACACTGGAGAAAGGACAAAGTTCACCCTGGTTGCCAAGTGTTTCCTTTCACAGGGAAATTATTTTGGCAGCCCGTGCTTTCAGTTTAAAGTTGTTTCAGTGAAGTCGAGTTGGCATTATTTCAGTGAGTCAAAGTAGACCCCCCCCCCAGTTTGTCTTCTGGTAACATTTTAGACTGCACCAACTTAAAATACATTCAATAATAGAAAAAAAATGTTGCTATCATTTGAAAGAGGATTGACTGCTGTGCTATATTATGCATATCTTTATCCTACAAGCTCATATTAGAGGCTTAGCAGATGAGTAGAAGATGAGTACCAACATTTTTGACATTTGGTTCTTCTTTCTGTGACTGACTCCTTTGTGTACAGACTTTTGTATTACTATTCTTGTATTGCACAGACTAATATATTAATATATTCACATGTTGCGTCTTACTCTCCTGTACGCACAAAATACCGTCTTACCTGAAAAGAAGTCATACTGACCTTGAGAGAGATACAGGGTGAGAAACAAGCATTCATACAGATAGAGGGACAGAATATGCCATTTTCTTCAGTCAGTTGCCATTGCTATCTGAATTCCCTCAGAGCGATCATTATCTGGGGGTAAATTTTAAACATTTTCTTAAAACTTTTCTTAAATTATACTTTATGCCATCACATTGTTAATTGATACAATGACCTCTGTAACTTAACATTTATGTAAGACATAAAAATTATAACAGTTTAATAGGGTCTATATTACCAAAGCAAAAAACCCTATGCACGAATACCAAAACATCGACCCCTATACCATGAACCGCGAAAATCCCAAACGCACTAAACGGCAAAAAAAAATATTGAACTGCCATAGTCGGCCAACCCCACCACCCGCTACATACTACCTACCCAAACAAAATAAATAAACCACATACATACACTAACCAAACCCTACTTCTAACCTAAACTAAAGCACCAAAACCCTACCTCCAACACTACACTAAACCCCACAAACACAACTATCTATGCACTCTCCTTAACCCCTCCCTAACCCTAAAGTCCGTAATTACCACACACATCACCTACAGACATACACCTAAACAAAATAATTAATACGCATGCATACACTTAAAAAAACCTACTCCTAACACTACACTAACTCTTACATACATTACCTATCTATGCACTTACCTTAACCCAAATGCTAACACTAAAGTCCTATCTATCGCCCACTTACCTTACAGAGCTATACCGCAGACGGGCCAACCAAAACAAATCGACATTTTGAAATTCATGGTTTTGACTGTTTACATACTTTGCACAATACGCTTTGACGTCTTCGTATTCGCCTAAAGGGATTTTCGATCGCGTAATAGGAACCCCATTTAATATGTGTATTTTACTACTGTATCAGTGAGTGTGCAATCATCATTTTTCACAAAGCTATTTTTATTGTAATCAGTGCCATTGGTCAAGATTTTACTCAACCGAAGATTGCTTTGCCAAACTCCACGGCATAACACTTTGACGAGCAAATGTGTTTATGATGAAATAATGTATAAATTAGTGTTGCCATTTAGTTATCTATTTGGTAGTTATATTATTTGAGAGCACACAGGGCAGGTTTTTGGAAATCAAATTGATTCATCAGGAACAATACAATAGGCTTCAGATCACTCTGCAACTGAATGCTTCAAAACCCTCGGGGTCAAGCTGTGGCTGAATAGCATTAACTTACTGGGCTAACACATGAATGAATAAATAGAAATAAGTCACAGACAGCTAGTAGACTTTTGTCAATTAATATTAGATGCACAAAGACACTGCAATATGCTGGCTAATCATGGAAGAAATATAAAATCAGTACTTTTAATTAATTTTGTACTTCATCTTTGATCTACAATATCTTCTCTTCCATTTGGAGGTTAATTTACATGGTTAATGTAACACTTCCAATAATCCTTTTTTTGATTTTCAGCAGAGTCCCAGGGAGAAATGCTGCAACCAGAGCACCCAGAGGAAACTCACACGAACACAAGCAGAACATGCAGACTCCGCACTGAAGGCACTCCAGCCAAGAATCGAACCGGAGAACCTCTTGCAGTGAGGCAACAACAGTGACTGCTGCACAACTGCACCACCCAACAACATCCAAGTGTTGACTAAGCATAGTGAACTTACTTTGGCTATACTTTGTTTAAGACTTCTAGCAAAGTCACACTTTTAATTTAATTTTTTTTAATATCTCACTTTTCGAAGAGTTTGTCATGAACAGTCATCTGTCATTCTTGGAATACATTTCAAATATTGAAAAGACAAAACACCAAATGACATAACATGACCAAAAAAGTTCAAAACACTGAAAAACCTGAAACAAGTTCTATGCAGAAGGCAAGCTCCCCTGTAACCGCATGTGGAGGGCTACACCCCCACATATCCTGCTAATTATATACACTAACTCTGAAATTGCACTACAGTTGAGAAAGGGCAGAAACCCAGTCTCTGCTGAACTGGGATCTCATACAAGAAGCTACTTTTTTTAGTACTTAAAGCTGCTAACACATGTATTTGACTTACTTTGTTGACCTTATGTGGTCACTCTTATGCCATTCTCTGTTTTGGCCATACAACATTTAAAATATATGCCCCCGTCTTAGATATTTCACTGTATTGTCAATTGGGAATATAAACTCAAGTCCCATCCATATAACAATTATAAACTGCAACACAGAAAAGAAGCATATCAGAAATGTCATTGATTAGCAGCACACTGTGAGACTATTATTGCCACTAGTTTAAAAATGGTTTTCAAATGGAGTTACTTGATCATCTTAGAAAGATATATGTCTGGAGCATTTGTCCCTAGGCCTCTGCTGAAAATTGGCTTTGTTCCAAGTCAGACTTTCCCGGTTAATTAATGTTAAATAAATAAAATGTAATCAGATTTTAATAATGAAAGCAATGAGTTACAGTAAGAAGCGGCAGCTTTTGTAACAAGAGACTTTGTATAGTAAATATAAGAAGCATTTTCCAACAATGCTGTAACACAGAAACACAAAGTATCCATTGTTTCCCAGTGATAAGTATCTGGCCTCCTCTTTTCACTGTTTATTAATGACTTAATGCCAGACAAATCCTCTTTAAATATTATCATTTAGGAAGAAGAGGCCATTCATTGAATCTGGCAGCACTCCATTATCCCTTGAGTGAGGGAGGGTATTCAGGGTGATCTAAAATTTTGTGGGTCAGTACTAGTAGGTTATAAGAAATTAGTTTCGGTAGCTCAAGCCAGTTAAGCTGGGTTAAGTTGGTACAGTGGTGGGTTCTATATGGTAACCCAGTAACAAACCTAGCGATGTGATTATAACAGATAGTGAGCTTGTTCATGATCATTTTATTAATATTATGTAGTAAGGGGGATGAGTACAGTAGGGTAGAGAGGAGATGGGTTTGGGCAATGGCAGATTTAGCTTGGGGAGTCAAGAAGCTTTTTATTCTATATAGCGAACCTAGTTTCTTATTGATTGATTTAATCATTAGGTTTACATGAGTATCAAATTTTAGGTTGTTATCTATAGTTACCCCTAATAATTTTGTCGAGGGATCCGGAGAGATTATTGTCCCGTCCTTTGCTTGGATCGTAAAGTTGAAGGGGCTTGACCTTTGTGTCGGTGAAAACAGTAACATTTTTGTTTTTTTTGGATTAAGTATCAAACGACGACTAGAGAGCCAGTTTTCTACTTTGCTGAAAGTAGTTTGGGTTAAAGATTGTAACTCTATAGGGGATGTTCCAGAGCAAATCAGCGTGGAATCATCTGCATATTGAATGCAACTAGCATTTGATACAACTGTGTGCAGGTCGTTGATGAAGATCGAGAATAATAGTGGTCCTAGGATGGATCCTTGTGGGACTCCCAGAGTATTGGGTTGAAAGTTAGAAAGTTTGGTCTGCCATAAAACTGCTTGTTTTCTACCATTTAAATAGGATCTAAACCATTGAATAGCAGTAGTGTCCAGACCAAATGAATGTAATGTATCAATTAGTAATTTATGGTCCACCATATCAAAGGCTTTGGACAGATCCAAGAATAATGCTGAGGAGATATTATTGTTATTACGATAGGTATTGATGGTATTGGAGAAGACAAGAAGGGCTGAGGTAGTGCTATGGAGAGGTCGGAAACCATGCTGAGTGTCAGCTAATAGGTGATTGTCAAGTAAGCGTTGCATAAGCTGTTTCTGCACGCATTTTTCCATTATTTTTTCTAGGGGGGACAGTATGGATATGGGCCTGTAGTTCGAGAGGTCTGTGGAGGTGCCACCTTTATGGAGAGGAATTACATAGGATACCTTCCAGATATCGGGGATTTTGGCCTCTGTTAGGGTCCGATTAATGAGTATTGACACAGGGTAGGCAATGGCATCAGCTGATTTTTGCAAGTATTCAGCTGGAAGTTGATTGGCTGAGAGTGTGGTAGGTTTTAGTTTTTTGATTAATTTACAGATGAAAGAAGTTGCTACAGGCTGAAAGGTAAATAGGGGAATGTTTTTATAGGTAGGGGTATCAAGGCTTTGAGAGTTAAGTGGCAGTTGATTAGACAGGGTTTGGATTGTCTCAGTGAAGAAGCAATTGAAACTATTAGAGACCATGTCCGATGGTTTATCTATGAGTGTAACAGGGACAGGGGTAGTGGGCGACCTGGGTGTAGAAGATTATTTAGCCCGCCCAGAACTTTTGTGGACAGTTTGTATGCTCAGTTTGCAGTTTCCAATAGTATTGTCTTTTATCAAGTAAGATTAGTCTTTTGGTTTCATTCCTAAGTTGTCTATAGTTAATCTGATCAACTGGAAGTTTATTGCTCACGCCATACCCCACCATGCTTTATTTCTAAGATTAATTTTCTGCCTGGTCTCTTTGGAGAGCCACGGACATCTCCTGTCTTAGTCTTCTTTGACGAATAGGAGCATGAAGATTAAGAATTTCCAGGAATTTTTGTTGAAATACTGCACTGCTTCATCTAGGGTAAATATTTTAGTATCGTCCAGTTGCAAGAGTTTAATTCTAGTTGAAATCTAGTAGGGTCAAATTTTTTTTTATTTCTAACGAATCTTAGTGTGGAATGTTTTGGGATGGCTATTTTGTGCTTAATAATGTAGGTAAGATGGTGGTCACTTAGGCTATCAGGGAGAGAACCAGATGTATATTGGTTAGGATCACTATTGATAAGCACCCAAT
Organism: Protopterus annectens; assembly: GCF_019279795.1. Lineage (NCBI taxonomy): Eukaryota > Metazoa > Chordata > Ceratodontiformes > Protopteridae > Protopterus > Protopterus annectens. Next base: position 1,226,597,638 of record NC_056733.1, read on the forward strand.
CAAGTATACTCTCTTTTTGGTTAGATTTGTTTATCCTAGTGGGAGTGTTAACGAATTGCGTGAAGGAGTGTAGGTTTATATGAGTGGAGGGGGCTTGAGGGGAACAGGAAGTCCAGTCTATATTAAAGTCCCCAAGGACTATGGTTTCCTGAGGGAAGTGACTTGATAACCAGTGTAAGGTAGCTTCAAGAGTATATATGTTCTTACCTGGGGGAATATACACACAGATAATATAGATGAATTTAGTAATATTGATTTGAAGCCTAGAAATAAGGATCTCAGCATTGTTAATCTGAGGTGGTTGATTGACATCGATAGAAATGGTTAGATTGGATTTATAGAGTATGGCAACCCCTCCTCCTTTTCTAGAGATTCGGTCTTTCCTATGAATATTATACCCAGGGATAAGTATTTCATTGTCCATAGTGGATGGTTTAAGCCATGTTTCAGTTAGGCACAAGATCTCTGGGGAGAGGTCAGCTATAACTGCATGAAGTTCATGTACCTTATTGTTAATACTTCTAATGTTCAGATGGCAGGTAAGAAGTGAATTAGTAGGGCGTACCGTAATGGGATTGTATTTGAGGTCCGTGAATAGAGGGGATTGTTGGATAATATTGGCAGGACCAGGGTTAGGATGTATGTCCCCATGTCTAAGTAGATTAAGTCTTAATTTGGAGATGAGCTTTAGGAATTTATTTACAATTTTATAGGTATGCTTCTGTTTAAGGTTGATATTTATTGAGGTATGAGGGTATGGAAGCATGGAGCAAGAAGTAGTGTCCACCCATGTACCCTGAGTGTGATAAAAGTTCAGGAGAGTAATTTCTGGAGTGTTGGTCTCAGCCCTGGAAGCTGAGATCCCTAAACGAGTTTGGGTTTCATATAAGGTTGTAAGATAGGAGGTTATTAGGAGCGGTATTAGCATAAAGTACCACATCTCTAAGGACTTTTAGGATATGGTTCACAAGGATGCACTTACAGGTGCCTTTGAAGGAATGGATGAGTAAGAAGTTAGGGAGAGAAAGACGAGGCGGTAGTGGATGGGCGTGGATAAGATGTATCTCCTGTGATAGGGAGAGTGATTGAATAGAAGGCTAATATGATTGGACCTGGGGATGATGGGTGTGGTTTTATGGTTATAAATGTACAGGTAGTGCGGGCGGGTGGGATATGGGGCAGGGAGGAGCGAAGTGAGCCTGAGCGTGGCGAGCGTGAAGGGCTACAACAGTCCACTACTATAACCAAGGAAGTAAAGCTCAGCTGGGTATATAGCCTAATTGTAAAAATTTTTTTTTTTTTCCTTATCTTTTTGGTTTATTTTTAATCCAATTTTTTAGGAAATTATCCAAATGTTAAGTGTAATTCTGAGTTTTTAGGAGCAGGACACTGAAAGTTCAGTACTTCTTGGGGAATTAATATTGGGTAAAATCCAGGTGGATTACCTGAAACTAAGGTAGCCGAGGATCCTACACAGCAACTTCCAGCCTAAGGTAATAAGTACTACTTTAACCACCTTGTTATATACTTTAGAGGGCAGCGTCTTCCACTAGTTTCAGCAGGGAGGTTTGTCCCAACATTTAAAATATATGCCCCGTCTTAGATATTTCACTGTATTGTCAATTGGGAATATAAACTCAAGTCCCATCCATATAACAATTATAAACTGCAACACAGAAAAGAAGCATATCAGAAATTTCATTGATTAGCAGCACACTGTGAGACTGTTATTGCCACTAGTTTAAAAATGGTTTTCAAATGGAGTTACTTGATCATCTTAGAAAGATATATGTCTGGAGCATTTGTCCTTAGGCCTCTACTGAAAATTGGCTTTGTTCCAAGTCAGACTTTCCCGGTTAATAAATGTTAAATAAATAAAATGTAATCAGATTTTAATACTGAAAGCAATGAGTTACAGTAAGAAGCGGCAGCTTTTCTAACAAGAGACTTTGTATAGTAAATATAAGAAGCATTTTCCAACAATGCTGTAACACAGAAACACAAAGTATCCATTGTTTCCCAGTGATAAGTATCTGGCCTCCTCTTTTCACTGTTTATTAATGACTTAATGCCAGACAAATCCTCTTTAAATATTATCATTTAGGAAGAAGAGGCCATTCATTGAATCTGGCAGCACTCCATTATCCCTTCATATCAATCTTCAATCAAGCTTTTTCAGCATCTGTATCCAGAACCTAGAAACCATCTATTAGTAAACTCAAGCACATCTAGCATCACAGTATTTGGTGCACCACAGAAACTAAGAGCACTACCACCATGACAATAACAGACAATCACAAAAGCCTGGCTTTAGATCCCTCTCTGACCTTCATTAATCATAACAGAGGACTGTGAGCGAAACAGTGTTACATCAGAAACTACGTTGTAGAACATTCCATCTGATATCCCTACGGCAACCAAGTCAATAACCAGGAATGTTCTCTTTCAAAATCTCAGATATGTCCATCCATTAATATACCTTTTTAACAACTGTTCCATTAGCATGCAATTATGTACCTCCTTGTAAACTCCTAAAGGCATTCACCTGGCTTCTAATGGACAGTAGAGCCACCACTCTGCTTAGTTCTACATTATTCCAAACACTGATGCTTCATCAATGCCTTCTCCTTATCTCAAAATCTGCCACCCAAGGATAATGCTGACCCACTCACACAAAAACAGAATGACACGCTGACCCTGGTAAGACCTAGGTTCAAATTAACCATAGGGGAAACAGCATCAATCATACTTGACCTCTCCACTTGGACTCGTATTGCCTCAAAGATAAGAAAACACTCTGCGTTCACTGTTTTATGGGCAGATATGAAAAAACATGTGATAAAAATATCATCCTGCCTATGTTTTAAAGTTGCTGGATGAATAATAGCTTACTGTCTCCTAACTAAATTGTGAAGTCATTAACTTCATGTCTTAGATGACTAATATATGTGAAAATATTAAAGCTGTCTTTTGTGTGGTATTGCATTTTACTGTTTATAAACTGCAGACTTACTTATTTGTGTTTACCACCCAGATTGTGTTCACCCACCCGGATATCAAATAATAAATAAACAATGATATATCTTGCCACCCAGAGCTGTGAACATTGCCTCTAGATGATTGTCACTGTTGAAATGACACCCTTACCCCATGAGCAAAAATGGGAGAGGGGGTTGTGTATGCCTGACTGGATGGATGGCTACCTGATGCATATTAAGGGACAAATTTAAAATATTTACTGGCTACAAGGAGGTGTTTAATTCCATCTTAATAAACAGGCAGCAGCATTCAATACTTTAAAATGTTTTTATAGAAAGAATGCTATACAATTCTTTAAAAATTACATTCAATCATTTTGTCATTTTACAGTACATGCACTCAGTGTGATGAATGAAGTGTGACAATAACATTCAGATTTCAGACTCTCAAAAAGTTCATACATTATTTTTCCTTCTTTTTCTCTGACTTGAAGTGCACAGATGGATCAAAGAAGCAAAGCAAAACCAAAGTACTATAGTTAATAGTACATTTTATCAGAGTAAATGATCTATAAAAATGTACCACTTAATAACCCTGCTGGGAAAGTAAGTTTATAGTCAGACAATAAAACTGCCTACGTAAGAACCATAAGAGAAAGCGATGTAAAATGATACATATCTTGGACTGCATAAATGAATTATTAGAATCAACAATAACTGTTGTCCTGAAAAATCATACTTCTACAGGTGTGCACTGAATTCTTGTAGCTCTTTTTTGTATACATTAAAGAATATATGGTAAAGGAAATTAATAAGGAGCTGAGAGATAAGATGCCTTTTTCGGTCAGATGTCATACAGTACAATTAATGAAATATTTCAATCTAATATATTGTGGAAAGTCAAATAATTCCTTGCTGTATAGGTAATTATTGATATGTTTGCCTTATAGATGAGCAGGCTACAAGTCATGAATGTATAGTACAAATACAAATTGGAGTGCCATTAAAGTATATATATTTTCTGGTCAGCCTAATTTATTTCACCTGCCCTTTCATTTTGGACAGCTGTGGACCTTAGCGATTGCTCCTGATTAGGATATTTTTTTTGTGCTGGCTTAGATGTTTACTTATTTTTCTGTTTGAGGTAAATTTTATCATTTACATTTGTTGTTAGTTAACTTGACCTGGTCAATCTTTGCTTTAAACTTTGGGGTCGGGAGCTTGATGGGTTGCTTTAAACATACAGAATGTATGCTATAATTGTCTTTGTTATTATCTTTGCTTAGCTTTTATACACTGGGTCATTTTCTATTAACATTATTTAAGGTCTAGCTACAATGGTATCATAAAGGGAAAAAAGCTCTAAGCATACCAAGATGATCCAGGTTTGAATAGCAGCTCAGACGATTAACAGAGGAGCAGGGAGGGGGTGGGTCTGCTTGTCCTGGATAAGAGGGTGTTCAGTGATGATGATCCCTTAGGGGAGGCATGGCTCAAACAGGGAAGCTGTCCCTGAATGTAATTGACAAATGTGGGGGTGGGGCAGGGAGTGGCTTGGGCATATGAAGAAAAAAAAATAAGATGGAAGCAGAGATGTCCAAGCCCCCAGGATCCCCTTAGGATCTATGACCAGCCCTAGCAAAACTGGAATAAATCTGTGGGGGGTGGGACTCATTGCCTCAAAGATACACTGGAGGAGTGTTCTCAAGGCAGATGCCTGAGGCACCCACCACTGTGTCCACAGATGGTCTCTGAAAGATCCCTGTAACTAATATACATATAAAGCCACATACACCTTAGTTTGTGCAAGGAATGGTACTCCATGACTTCTACTGGGCTGCAGACAAGGGAAACACATGGTTAGTATTTGTTGGATGGTGTCCCTGTCCTCTCATTAGTTGTCCATTGTGTCAGTGTTATGGAGGGCATGAGAAGTTGAGTGTTGTTGGAAGACTTGACATAGGGAGGATGTCTCACACCAGATCTAGGACGTTTGATCAAATGATCAAACGTACGAATCCATAACCACTGAACACACTTTAACGAAAGCGATTTTATCGAAAAAGTGCATTCGTTAAAGTGTGTTACTAAAAAAAAAACACTACATTAATGTTTTTGCAGGGGGCTTCACGCCCCCTGCACCCCCCACACCACCTACTTTAATATTCTCCCTCTGAGACCGCACTACAGTGGGGAAAAGGGAATTGTCCCTTATCCGCACCATAGTAGGGCCTTGGCAACAGGCATACTTACACGAAAGTGCTTCTTCAGTGAAAAGCTCAGCCGTTTGGGTTTCAGACTTTTAATCTTTCGATCAAAAGTTCTAGACCCCTCACACCATCAGCATCCACAGCTTAGAAAATAACCTTTGGCAGATACAGATTTTCAATTGCTGTGGCAAATCCTAACATATTTTTGACTTTTTTGGTGCTTGAACATGAGCATATTAGTTCATTACTAATGCATTAGGATTGTGATTGCACATCATTTATACATTTCTGAATTGTGCCACCATGTCTTTTTTTTAATGCATTAGCATACAGCATTGCTCATGTTATGGCAATTCAGTCAGCATCACCATATTAGTGTGTTTCTTGAATCACACACACACTCTGCTCATCTATGCTTGTCATATACTTTTGCCTGGCATGGTGAGGTGAGGTGTATTTATCTGGCTGACAGTGCTGTGTGGGTGCGTATGTGCGTGTGTGTGTGTGTGTGTGTGTGTGTGTGTGTGTGTGTGTGTGTGTGTGTGTGTGTGTGTGTGTGTGTGTGTGTGTGTGTGTGTGCGTGTGTGCGTGTGTGTGTGTGTGTGCGCATGTGTGTGGGGGATATCTAGTGTAGTGGCACTGTGAGGGAAAGGTGTGTGGGAGCCAGTTGATCAGAAAGGCTCATCCAGACTCTGCTACACTTTGCTGTGAAGGAAAGGTTAGTTTGCTTTAATTTTTTGTATTACTGTATTGCCTTTCTATATTTTGAATACTGTAGTTTGTTTTTTTTGCCTTGTGTTTTGCTTGCATTCTGTTTTAACAGCATATTAAAACTTCAAAAGAGACCACAGCTCTCTCTGTTCTGAGTCAGGCAGAATTTTTTTCCCGCTGTCCCACTCATTTAAGTTGTCTTGTTAAATACCACTGTCTTTCTAGTTGCCCGCCTCTTATGTTAATCTGACCATATATCTCATTTCTCTCTACTTTCACTGGCTTATGTGAGTAATCACAAAATCATCATTTTTGAAATCCCACCCCTGCAATTATTTAAATTTATTGGCCATCCTACAGTATTTCATAGTACCAAAATACAAAAGTGACCACCCCTTTCAATCCATCTTGCTGTTTTTAAAAATAGTAACTCTCCACTAAACCTTAACTTTTTAAACAGGTAAAACTCAAGTTACCTATTTTCACATCTAACTTCTCTAGTGCACACTGCAGAGTGCATTCTTTTCAATCTTACCTTTAAGCATCCCTGTGACTAGCACTTTCTCTAATACCTGCTGGAAAGCACTAGGAAGCCTTAAACTCATACAAACACTGAACTCTCCTAGTTAACAAGGAGAAATTAATAGTAGGCACTAAACAGCCTATAATTGCAAAGTACCTTGCTAAGGAAACAGCTCCTATACTTTACAAAGAAAAAAAAAGCCCCAAACCAGGCATGTCCAAGGGTCAGCTTCCGGTGATTTCTCCTGTCCACCTGGTGAATCTGGGCATACTGGGGCAATGCAACAATTGCCTCATGTACACAGACAACCCTCTCCTCCTACCACTCAACACTACAACTTGTGAGAGATGCACTTACATAGCCAAAATGGAAGCAAAGCTCTCTCCACCCAAGATTGTGCTAAACAGTCAAGAGGAGAAGGTTAACACCCACACTAGACCTCAAGCAACACATAGCCCTTCTAAACCCGCACCACCAACACCCACATATAGCAACACTAAATCCACATATGCAGAGGCCCTTAACTGTAACCTGCCCAAGCAACAAAGACCTCTGAAGCTGAAACGCAAACAAATACCAATCACAACCAATGTGTCACATAGTTCACAACACCAGTGTGCCACCCAGCAACAGCCCCTAAGGCAAGACAATGTACCTAACACTTTAGTCATAGGTGACTCTATAGTCCGGCACACTGATGTCCCTCTCACCAGGTTGAATAAGGAGAAAATTACAGTCAGCTGCCTGTCGGGTGCCAGGATCCGCCACATAATGCATGCACTCAAGTCACTCCACAACAAGTACAAATATGACTCTGTCATTGTCCATGTTGGAGTAAATGACTTGAGACGTACCTCCCTGGATTACATGAAGAGAGACATGGAAGAGCTCTCGGATCATGTGGCCCAGGCAGGTATGACCCTAGCCCTGAGTAGCATCCTGCCTCTGCCCAGAATGATACCACAATATAAGGATAAAATGATTGACTTCAACAATTGGCTAAGCTTATGGTGTCATTCAAAGGGGATCCAGTATCTGTCTGCCTGGGATGACATGATTGACAGACCACGATGCTTTGCCAGAGATGGTCTGCACCTGTCACCCCTGGGATTCAAGTTACTGGCTAAGGCTCTTGCCACCCCTATAGTGCCTTTTTTAGGCAAACTTCAAAGGACATAACCACCACCATAACAGGTACAAGCATGCAAAATCTGAAGGTAATGCTACTCAATGCTAGAAGTCTAAACCTCAAAATGCACTCTCTCGAGGCACTCCTAAAAATGGAGAACATCGATATCTGTGCAGTAACTGAGACCTGGTTCAAGGCTCCAGAGAGCACCCCTGCAATACCAGGCTACAACTCTTACCACACTTTTCGGCCACCAAACCAGGACCGAAACACTAAAGGTGGAGGAGTGTCAATATTCACCAAGGATATTCACACCACCAGGCTAGTTGGCCAACACAATGTGTCTGAAATTCTCCAAGTGCAACTAACTCTAGGTAAGACTGCAATCCAAATTGTAGCTTGCTACAGATCCCCCACCATACCCCAAGATTCTCACTACACCTTTCTAAACATACTGGAAAATATTAAGATAGAACCAAACACCCTAATACTGGGAGATTTTAACTACCCTGCCATTAACTGGGAAAACTACTCATGCCCCAACACCTTTGCGCAACGGTTCTTGGAATTCATAAATTCCAACGCCCTGGATCAACTAATCCATAGTCCCACCAGGGCTCCAATATCCTAGACCTGGTCATTACCAACATGGAAATCAATGCTCCATACCTATGGTCACCCCTCGTTAGTCAGGTCTGACCATAAGCTAATCACCCTTAACATCCACATCCCACCCCCAGTAAAGAAACCACCATAAAAAACTTCTCCAAAGCCAACTTCATGCTACTCAAGTCAGAAGTGACAAACTTCATGACACCCATGCAGACGGGAACTGAAAGTTCAACTGCTGAATCCTACACTAAGGCACTGTACAAGCACATCCACTCATGCCTTCCCAAATAGAACCAAAATGCTCTCATCCAAAAAAAGGAAGCCAATTTGTTGGTCCCCTGCCATAAACAAACTTTACAACAAAAGGAAGAAACTTTTGCAGAAAAGAGGAAAATCCCAGGATGCAAAAAACTCCCTTACTAGCCTCAGTAAGAAACTGAGATGCTTCATAAAATACTCCAAAGATAGTTACGAAAATAAAATTGCCAAAGATTCCAAAGACAGCCACAAAGCATTCTATAACTATGTCAAGAATCTAAATGGCAATGCTCAGATCTGCTCTGAGCTAAAACAGAATGGCATTAAATATACTGATCCCAAGGATATTGCCAATATCCTGGCAGATCGATTCAGTGCCAACTTCACCCCCCTCTCACCCCCTAAATGGCCCATCTCAATACTGGAAGATTTCCAAATTCCAAGAATACAGCATCCATGGGACCAGATGACATCCTGGGCTGTGTACTACATGAACTACAATATGAACTGGCACCTCACCTAAGTGTCATGTTTAATCATAGCCTCACCTCAGGTTTCATGCCCACTGAGTGGCACAGAGCTACAGTTATCCCAATCCACAAGGGGGGATCCACCTTGGATCCCAGAAACTACCATCCCATCAGTCTGACAAGCCTTATCTGCAAGGCCATGGAGCGTATTATCATGGAACTTATAAACAAAGACATTGGCAACCTTCAAACACTGGACTCCACCCAGTTTGGGTTTGTGAAGGGCCGATCTTGTCTCCTGAACCTGATTGACTTATTTGAATCAGTCTCCAGAGCCATGGACAAGGGTAAGGTGGTCCACAAAGCCTATCTAGACCTTGCCAAGGCCTTTGACACCATCCCCCACTCTGGAATCACAGATAAACTTACTAAGTTGGGCATTAATCCCTATGTCACCCAATGGGTTGCTAAATGGCTTACTGATAGAACCCACACTGTAAAAGTAGCCAACTCCAAATCCAGCTCCAGACAAGTGACAAGTGGAGTACCTCAGGGTTCAGTCCTGGGGCCGCTCTTGTTTGGCATCTACTTCTCTGAAGTACAGGTCAACACTAAGGGACTCTGGCTAACACAGTTTGCAGATGACTGCAAACTGGGAGCCATTATTGAATCCCCAAATGATGTGGATACTCTACAAAAGGGCCTTACAGAAACAGATGCTTGGTGCCAGAGCCATGGGCTCAAGCTCAATGCCAAGAAATGTATTGTTATCCTTTGGGACAAAACATGTATCCATGAATTACCATATAGGTGGCAGTACACTAAACACAGAAAGTGTGATAAGAGACTTAGGGACACAGGTGGACAGTGGTCTCACCTTCGATAACCACATCGCCACAACAGTCAGGAAATCCTTCTATGTGGCACACCTCATCATGAAGGGCTTTTCATCCAGAAAAAGGAGGTCATTGTCCCACTGTACTCATCCCTCATTAGACCCATTATAGAATACAATGCCCCATTTGGTATGTACCTCTCAAGACATCTGCAACAACTGGAAAGGCCTCAGAAATACCTCACTAAAAGAATCACAGGCCTAAAGCAGATGCCCTACGTTGACCGCCTTAAAAAACTCCAGCTATACTCTGTCGCATATCGTCTACTCAGAGGCGATCTCTGCTTAACATACAAGGCCATGTCAAACCCAGAGCTGTTGGACATGCTACACTTAAAGAAATCCCAATCCCTCAGAGCTACATGCTCCAGGGATCTAAACCTTGTCATCACAATAAACAAAACATGCTGGAGGGATAGTTTCCTGACCCAGAGACTCCCCAGACTCTGGAATAGATTGCCCATACATGTCAAGCAGAGTGCCTCTTTGGACCTCTTCAAGAGGAACCTTGACAATTGGATGGGAGAAAGGAAATTCACCCCAGGGATCACATCAGTCGCCCTGCTAGACAGGGGTCCAGGAAAGTAAATAATGTGGAAAGAAATAGTCAGGGAATTTTTATGGCTAGGCTTGTATAGGCCCTAGGGCTGATAGCCTAGTACCAACCTATGAACCTATGAACCTATAAATCGAAAGTAGATTAGCCAAAAAAAGTTAAAAAAATAACTTTCTGTAAAAGTTGAGTTCTCCTTTTTCTCCATTGTTGCACAGCCCCAGAGAAGATATCTGTAAGTCTGGAAGTTGTGTGGAGTGTTGATTCCTAATGGAGTGGTGGAGGGGAATTGCACAAAAAATTTCCTTTGAGGTTCACTGAAAGTTGCTTCCGTGTAATCTTTCTGTGAATCCACTTTTGATTTAAGGCAATTTAGCCAATCATCATGAATCCTAATGTATAAGGTTAAGGACTGGGCAAAAGTAGGATTAGCACACATCACAGGCAGTGGGGTAAAATCATTTAAAGAATATTTGGATCAATTCTTTCAAATATTTTTTGTATACTTTTTGCTTTTTCTGTCATGAAGCTCAGGTCTAACCCTCTGTGTGTTCTATTAGGCTATTCATTGCACCAGGAAGTGAAAACCCCCAATTAACTTGATCCTCTGAGGGGGGAGATGCGAGCAGCAGAGAGTGGTGACACCACCCACTGAAGGCAGGGAGATGGCATATAAGACTACTTAACTCCTCAGAGTGTACCCAGTAAGCTGCTTTAAATTTTAGTGTAAAAACTGTATCAGTGAAGGTATGTCTCTCACTTCTACAAGTCATTTAATCCCAAAGGATTGACCTGGTCCCCTTGAAGCCATTTGCTCATGTGATATATGGTCCATACTAAGGACTTTACCATGAGACTATGTTCCCAACCAATACTCATCTGCACTCTTTTCCCAAACCAGTGCCTGCATCACTGATAGAACTCAAGTCACCTGGAATGTAACGAGACCAGTATCCCTCTATGGCAACACAGCAATGAATTCTTACAAGAATTTGAGGTACTATATTAATTTTTAGAGGCCTCATAACAAATACTTTGTGGTTCTGTTAAAAATTTCCTAAATAGTAAACAGTTTTTACTTGCTGACCTGGATAATCCTTTCACTGACTAGAGTAACTATGCCTCAAACAATAATTGGTCACAAAACCTCCTAGACTTTTTTAAACTTTAACAATCTCTAACAATGTACACCAAGAGGGAAAACCACATTAGAAATCAGCATGAAATAAATGCTGCTTCCAGCTGCACTAAATGTTGCTCCCTCACTCACACTGACCATACTGCAGTAACAATTATCAAACCAAATGTAGCTACAGAAAATACTATGTTATAAATATTTCTCAGACAACTATGTTGCTATGAACAATTACCTTGCATCAATTAGCTATGACTATATATTATCCCCTTTGTCACAACTTGATGAATCACTAATAGCACTTACAACACTTTAAATAAATGCATTGATAAGTGCATTCCCTTGAGTCATGAATATAGTAGAAAGTTCTGCACTAAATCTGGTGGATTGGTATAATGGTAAATGCGTTTACCACCCAGACTCAAGGTACAGCGTTTAATTCTCACCTTTGAAAGGGAAATTAGCTAGGCTTAAAATAGCCCACAAAGAGAGCTAGCCTAGTACTTACCTATGAAGCTATTTAAAAAAGGCTGCATAACAAAATCAGTAAACTAATAAACAAAAGGGAAAAAAGGTATACAAAGCCTTTAAAATTTTATGAAACCCAATGCAACAAGGATAAGGTCAATTCCATCCAAAAGAGTTCATTAAAGCAATGAAAGTATGCAAAGTTTCATTTGATGTAAAACTTGCCAACATGAAATTGAGGATAATAAGGTCTTCCATAACCATGCTTAAAAAAAATTAAGGACAGGAAACAAGAGGGTTGCATAAAACAACAAAATGTTACTATCATAACAAGACCAGCAGAGATACGTAACCCACCAGCAGATACATTTACAGTAAATTTGGGGATACAGAGGGGTACACCATTTACTCTTCTTCCTGCCAAAACAGTCTTTCCTGAAACAACATTCAATTTGGTTACTTCAGCCTTCAGTAAGATGATAAGCACCAAATGAGTGGTACCAGGTAAATTGCCATGAGGACTATACTTTGCAGTCAAAGATAGCCTAGTATTGTCCTGTTATCAGAGCTTCCACTATGAGTGCACCAATGAATGGAATGTTTGAACAGCATTTGTCAAAAACAATGCTGAAAATATATTTTTGGGTGTTTTTTGCAGCCCCCCCGAAGCCCCCTGACTTATATATACAAATTCCATGGTTGCACCAACTTGAAGGAGGGGGAAATTTCCCCTAAAAGGGCATAATTGTTAGGGCAACTCAATGACAGTGATTTCCTGTAAAAAACTCCACTTGTTGACAGGTTGAACCCTGGGCAATTCAAGCTTGAGCATTCAGTCTTCCTCCCCCAGTAGGTTACATGTTATACAAATTCATAACAGAGCATTAAAAACTGGCTATGTCCCTGATACCTGGAAGCAGAACTGTTTGTTATCCCAATTTACAAAGAAGGCTCTTCCCCAGACCAATAATTAAAAACTAATCAGCCTCATAAACATATTATTTAAGGCAATGGAGAAAATCATCATGGAACTTATCTAAAACTTGTGTATTATGCTTTTTCTTGTACAAAAGAAGAGTTTGCACAAGTGAAGTATTCTTTTACCTTCTACTTTATTAAAAATACATTGTTTTGTGGAAAAGTGCTGCCTTATTTTAATAGTAAAGAACATGTATGTTTTCTGTTTACATTTTGTGTGTGTGTGTGTGTGTGTGTGTGTGTGTGTGTGTGTGTGTGTGTGTGTGTGTGTGTGTGTGTGTGTGTGTGTGTGTGTGTGTGTGTGTGTGTGTACATATAACCTGTTACAAACACTTCAAAAATTGCTTAACTATACAAAATTAGTAGCTTTATGAAAAGTAACCATATGTACTTCTGTGAAGACGAATGTAGTAATAGTTAAGCAGATGTTATTACACAGCTTGACATACAAATCAATAGATGTGATTTGTATCTTTTCTTAATGTATCGACCCACAGACCATGATTTTTTTTATTTAGCAAATACAATTTCCACATTTAATTTCAGGTTTATCATATGGGTGTGCATATCTATACTGGCTTACTTATACCTCTTTCAGTCAAGTCTTGCCTTGAGTCTTTTTTGTGGGTTATTTTCATTTCTGTATAGAAATGATGGTAACTCATTTTACTGGAAATATTGTTTTTCTATTTATTTGAGTAGTATTCTCAAACTACTCTATAATTTAAAATATCAGTCAATTAAAACATTTTGTAGGATATAAAGAAATAAGGTATGTTTTTTTACCATTTTATGCTTCATGAATTCCATCTCATACTCTTCTGTAGGAAAATAATTGCATTAAGTCTATATTTAATGATTTGTTGTTTCAAGCAGGAAGCATGGAAAAAAGAGAAAATAATTCACTTACTGAAATACATACAATGCCTTCCATGATGGATATGTTCCTTTCTGTAAAGTTTTAAGACAATATGCAGCTTCAGGGAAATTTTGAACATTGCAACCTCCTTCTACAACAGAAAAAAAAGTATTTATCATATCAGCAAATTGAAAGAGTTTTTAATCACAGTCTGTGAAATCATTATCTATATTTAAAGAGTATTTTGAAATTGATTAATTGCAGCCACATGTTGCATATCCTAATTATTTGTATGCAGAATGTAATATGGCCATCAACAAATGCAAAATATGTACTGTAGATATAGTTCATTTTTAATTCCTAAGTCGTACAAATTAAAGCACATTTGGCTTATTCAGTTCAGGGTTAGAAAGAGCAGCATTCACTTTATTGATTTTTGCTGCTGTGATGATCAGACCAGCTCCAGTTTTGCCCTGCTATTAAATTTAATTAACTAAAACAATCCTGAGTCAATGGCATTGGTCTTTGTTCTGCAAAATGCTGGTGTTGTGCACTATAACTGCCCTAACAAGGAAGAGCTGAGGACAGATATCATTGCCTTATGACCCAAGCATGACCTTCAAAAGAACCTGCATTATTCTATTTTCTAATCAGGGCTATACAATTTGCATTTTCTTTCTTTTTATACAGGTAGGATCCTACTTACTGACATCTTCATCCATTCTTCCAGATATTTTTACTTAGTTAACTCAGTTAAATGAGAAACTTTTTCACTTATTTTAAATTAACACTATGACACGTATTTCTTTACATAACCATTTTCACATGTTTAAAGCTGTAACACTGCACTGCAGATTCATAGTCTTTCTGTAAATCAGTCTGTTTCCATAAAATGAAATTTCAGGTTGTTCTCTTCTCAGCCCTCTGGGGACCCTTAACAGACAAATACTTCTTCCAGTTAGAATTACTGTGTTATACATTAAGTGCTTTTAAACACAATTTTTTCAAACACAGGCACAAAAAAATGTACATTTTCTAATTCAATTGGTATTGCTTCATTTAACAAGGTACACGCTCTAGGGAGCTAAACCTTGTCACCACAATAAACAGGACACACTGGAGGGATAGATTCCCGTCCCAGAGACTTCCTATACTCTGGAACAAGCTACCCATCTATGTCAAGCAAATGTCTTCATTAGCACTCTTCAAGAAAAATCTTGATGAGTGGATGGGAAATAGGAAATACACCCCAGGGATCACTTCTGTGTCTCTGCTGGACAGTGGCACAGGAAAATAACTTCTTGGGTGGCGTAAGCTATGGTACCTTGCTGGCTAGGCTTACGTAGGCCCTTGGGCTGATAGCCTAGTACCTACCTATGAACCTATGAACCTATGAACAGGGTATACAGAAAAGCTTTTATAATTTAAGTCTTTCTGCTTATTTTCAAGCCCATTTTTCTTTCAAAAATGTAAAAATATACTTGTCTTTCCTCCCTTGTTGCTTGGTGTGACTTTTGTCAATGATGAAATAATCATTTTTATATTTTTAAACTTAGAATGTTAAAAGGTTATTAGTCTGTGAAAATAAATGACTGTACAAGCCTGCATTTATATATATCAGTTAAATCTTTTCTATAAAAGTACTGACTTCTGAACAACTATTCAACTCTGTTTTGTTTCTTTTCATCTTCTTATCTCTTGTGTATATGTTCCTATAATGTAAAATAACAAACGCTCTTTGATACTTCTAACCTGAAAATAATATCTAACTACATAAAGCAAATATAGCATGTGATATTTACTGGCTCTTGGTCAATGGCCTCAGTAAGAATATGAGAATACCATTGCAATTAAAACTCATTTCTTCAAATTGCATTTCCAAAAGTAACAATTTTCTCTTTTAGCGAAGAAAAGGACTAACAGAGAACAAGAAAGGGATTGGGCCCTCAGACTTTTATTTAATAGGAGTAATTTTGAATTTGCACTACCTTGGAGTAAGAGGATTTCTCTCAGCTATGACTCATTCCACAAAACTGTAAAAGCATGCAAGTATTTTCTTTCACTTTCCTTATATAATTAATTTTGGTACATTCATGTTATGACTTCCAGAGAGGACCTGGTATGGACTTTCAGGAGTCTGCATCTAAAAGAAACAATGCAGCTGAGAAACAAAACAATCAGTGAGCTATAATTTAGTAATCAGTGATGTCAATGCTAAAACAGTAATTTATCCAGTAGAACTACAACATGCAGAGTGACTTTTAGTAAGGACAGCTTCCCTGATTTTGAGCCATGATATGAAAGGACAGTATAAAATCAGTGCTACTAAGAATGTAAACAAAAGAAATATGCATGTCTGTATAATGCATAAATGGAAACCATGCCACTTAGTAGCAAACAGAACATTCAGCAAAGGATATTCCAGAAGCTAATTCATACATTGTTTCCTCAGTGCCACAAATGAACAGGGCACAGATGGAGACAAGGATACAATTGCTAAATAGTCTTTAATCTGCTAAAGGTGTAAGGGCAACTTCCTGCTCATCTACTTGGACAGGTATAAATGAGATATGGGTAATATGTGGACAAACGTTCTGGCTATGAGACTTTACAGAGTATATATCATGCCATCTGAAGTGGAATCCAGTGTTTATGAGGATACAAAGGACTTCTTGCTGCATTTTGGTAACCCACCAGATGCTAAAGGGAAGTATGTCAAAGTAGTCAACCTGTATAAAAAGACTATCAGCATTATTATTTGCAGTGGTACCAACAGGAAACCAAACACAAATGTCCACAGTGAGTTCTGCAGGTTCAGAAGCACATTCTTCTATGCTGTCTAGCCAGAATTAGCATAATCTTTTGACCTCAGCTGTGACATGGCTTGTATCTATTCAGAAATTTCTGGCAGGGAATGATCCACTCTTGTGGTGCTGCTGTAAAATGTATTATCATTGGTTTCAGTATTTTTTTATGTGCAGTTTGCAAAGTGATATTCAATTTCATTCTGAACAAAGATCACTGCATTCATTTCAGCCAAGAATTTGATGAGACCTTTCAACTTGCATACTAAATCACCTCGTCTCCCTACTTAAATGTGCCTTTGGCAGAGGGGGCATATTATGGCCTTTAAAACCTTATGAGCTACACAGTACTTTTTGACATCTCTAAATGCAGTGCCACATGGTGTGATTTGTCTATATCCAGTAGTTTCTAAATCAAATATCAAGACTTTCCTGTTCCACACTTGATAAATCCTTAAGGGTAACACCAACTGCCTTAATCCTAAGGTATTTGCCATTTTAAGTGCAGTAGAACTCCAACTGAAGAAAATCTCTAACAACTCCACTACTCAGAAAATACAAAATATAGAAGTCAATATACTTTTAAAGGTGAAATGTACAATATTGTAACTAAGCAATGGACACTAACCATGCAGCAAAGAATACTAGAAACTGGAAATTGATTTAATATGGGAGCAAGTTCTTTGCATTACCACATGCAAAAATCTTCTTTATACATTTATGTTGCTGTGTTTCAGCTCCAGCTTCATACAATCCAAGGGGAAAGGAAATATTTGGTTTTGATAGAAAATTATAGAAAATTAAATATTATGTTTCATCTAAGGATACATGGCAATGGAGACAGAATATCCTCCCCGCAACAAAAACACGTGGACTGCAAAAAATGTTTTCCAGCCCTGTATAAATGTAGCAAGAAGTACACAATTATGTAATTGTAGATTATTTTCTTTTCTTTATTAGATACAGTAAACTCTCAGTTAACTGGAACTCAAGCAACCAGCACTCTTGAGAAACCAGCAAAAAAAAATTGTAGAAATACAGTGCAATTTTCATGTGT